>NC_079152.1:98507874-98812534 GCF_947563725.1 Argiope bruennichi | reverse complement strand
TGTAATTCATTTTCATTTTCTTATTCTTATGTAGTTTAGACGGTAAAATCCAATTTCATTAATTTCAGATTTTTATTTTAAATTAATCGATCAATTTTTATAACTTCTGATTCATAAGAGTAGCACCAATTAAAAATGTAATTGTGGAAAATATAATTGCAGGGCACAATAATAATTAAAGAAAAGTATTGTAAATTAAAAATTAAAGAGAAGGGTATGGTTGAAACAGGAAAAAAAAATCATCATTTTAGCACCCTAATAGAAACGTATGTGCACTTTTTAAAAAAATTCGTTTCGAAATTTCAATCTATATATAAGAGATGTGCACCCTTTTATTTACGGTTTTACTAAAAATCTTTAAAAAAACCTTTTAATTATTACATTTTATTTTAGGTTATTAATTTCCTAAATTTAAAGTCTAATAATCAATATTTTTCGGGTTTTCTTTTTGATTATAGTACCAAACTCATGAAAAAAATCATATAATAGATTATATTCGTCAGACAGACATTCAATTAAGTTTTTCCATTCAATTTCTGAAACTCTATAATTAGTGTAACTTCCTTTATTTTCTTTGTATCGGATGCGGTAGAACAGTAACTGAGTGTCGTCACATACAATTAAAGTTTAGTTATAATAGCTAAGCTTGTTTACCTTGTTAATCTCATCGAAAAAGATCGTGCGCGATAGTTATCCAATTTCCAACAATAGAGTTCAACAAACTATACAGTTTCTCTCTCTCTCTCTCTCTCTTTTTTTTTTCATCTACACTGATAGATATTTTTCTGAGTCAAGCATGAAAATGATAGTTTACTCACTTGCTTTGTTTAAGGAATTATCAGTTATTTGAAGCTATAATAAATTAAACAATTTACTAAAATTATTTTTGTAGATTGTGTGGCTAAAACAAATATTATTTTTCTAGTAAATTAACCTTGGATTTTCTTGGAACTTCGAAGAATTCTTTCTATATAATATTCTCTCAATAATAGTCTATTTTGAAATGTTGCCTATTTATATGATATTTTTATTTCTTTCTAAATGTAAGAGGAAATTATTTAACTTTGAAATTCTTAATTTTTTACTATTAATTTTTATATTAAATCGCTGGGGCTTCTAAGTAAGCACTTTTTCTATAAACCAAAAATTTAAGCTGTACAGAGTGGTTCAAAATAACGTTAAAAAATGAAAGAGATAATCAGGTGCACAGAAGCAAATAAAAATAACAAAGAAAATGGAATCAGAAGAAGCAAATAAAAATAACAAAGAAAATGGAATCGGAAATGGCATTCTGGTTCACTTATTATCTTTAATGCAATACCAAATTCAAATTTTATGGCAAGAATCAATCCGTGATTTTATTTAAACCTTATTTTCGAACCACCTTTTAAAGTAATAACAGTGGAATCCAAAACGCAAACTTATATTAGTTTTTATGCCACAACCGATCTTTTCAATTTTTTTTGGGTACATTCCGTTACATTCTCGGGTATGGTCTCGCATATCTTTGGTTTTAGCTTAGCACATTCGATGATCTGATTCATTTACCATACATCTCTTACATAAATGGGTATATTAGCCATTTTAATATACCTGAAACATTACTAGTTATTCATGAAAAACAATTCTCAAGTGGTGGATGTTTAGACCATAAATTCTTAAATGATTGTCTGAAGCAAAATGAAGTAACAATCCTGATTGACTAAATGGCATCACTGAAGCTTCCCAGTAATAACTAGAAAGATTTTTGAAAAAGAAAAGTTCGCGAATAGTGCTGCTTTTCCAGTGTCCTGTTATTTCTAGAAAATTCAGTATCTCATTTCTTCTCTTAACTAAATAAACTTTCAAAATTCAAATTACATTATAACATTGCCGAGCATCTAATATATATTTTTATTTTCAGAAAGTTAAGTTGAATTCTTCTTAAGAACCAAGCTTTGCCTTATTTAAGAATCTAAATATTTTTATAAAAAATAGACATCAAAACAATTAAGAAAATGTAAAAAGTATTTTGCTATTAATTAAAAAAACCTTTAGATGAAATAAATTAGAAACGATATTTCAAAGATATGCAATTAAGTTGAGTTGTTGTCTCATTTTTATTTAAATAAACACCAAAGGAAAATGTCTGGTATTTTTATTTATCACATTTCATTACCTATTAAATAAATACAATACTACTATAATTTATTTTAAAATATAATTCATTTCTTATGCTATTTGCCTTTTTTCTTCCTTATATATATATATATACAAGGAAGTAATTTTGTTCCTATAAAAAAGTTTTGTATACAATATGTACTGCAATTAACAAAAAAAATTGAATATTATCCTATTATTTTTAACTGGCAAAGATTGAAAACTACTATTATTAAATCCGAAAATAATACGATTCGAATAAATCGTTACATTTTGTTGATCCATTTAAGATATAGTTAAAAGTTTATGTATGTTTTATTTATATTCACAGAAAAAAATTTTGAATATGAAAATAATAAGATTCTTTTTTAAATATAATTAAAAATTGCATACATTATATTTGTTGTTTATCAATTTTAAATATTTTTTTAAATTATTTTGATAGCTAATCTGATAGTAATTTTCTAGCTAATTTGATAGCTTAATTGATAGCTAATTTGATAGCTTAAACAAAAAATATTTATGTTTGATTAAAATATTTCTAAGTCTACATTTTAAAAATTTTGTAAATGTGTTGTTCCTACTTATAATGTTGATTAAGTAAATAAATAATGTTTTGAAATTATTCTCTAATTGATATACATTAAATATATATCACTCTTTTTGTACAGACAAAATATACCACCAGATCAGTTTGTTGCACGATTTTATTATCTGTTTTCAAAATATAGTTAGTTTTATTTTTAAATTCTTACAGCCATTCTTTCCACCTCCTACGTTAGGAAAAATTTGAAACAAATAGACAATTGTAAAACCAAGTCCATATGCTAATTCACACTTAACTTGTGGCTAGTTATTAAGTTCACATTCTCATGAATATACATATCGAGAGATATTCAAACAATAGAAATTGTTGACCCAAAATTTTGCACAGTATATATCTAGTGATGAAATAGCATATTAATATATAAAACAATTCATCTATTTAAAATCAGTTTTCAGTGTACGGATAGATTCCCTTTCAATTTTCAATTAAAATTCGATTGAGAATAACAATTTTAGTTTCGTTTGAATATATCATATTTTATTATCTATTCATGTAGTTTTGTTCTGTTTCTGATATGTATAAAGGTAGGTTTAACTACAAAAAGGGTACTGTCTTCCTCAGAGAAGTGTAAAAATGGAAATTTATAAAAAATATCGAAGGCTAGCTTTTTCCTACTAATATATATTATCTTCGTTAAATTTATGTAAATAAAGGAGAGAAATAGAAACAACGAAATTCTCTCAAATTTGCTGCCATTTATTTTTATATTTCGAGCTATCAGCTCATCCGGATAGTTTCCTTTTATAAAAAAATGAACCTCTTTAAAGAAAATGTAATTATTATTTTAAATTGCAGTACGGTTATTGATTCCGTAAGTGCTCAATTATATATTAATTTTGCAATTTTTAAAATTGTTCATGCATCTTGAGAAATTTTATGCATGGCAGAACTAAAAGTGTCATAAAGAATAAAGAAAGCAAACTTTTCAATAAGAATTTTTTTATTATTATTTATTAACATTTCTTAATATTGTCGAAAATTCAAAGGTTGCAACAATATTGTTTGCTATCGACCAATACTTAGCAAACTTTTCAATAAGAAATTTTTTTATTTATTAACATTTCTTAATATTGTTGAAAACTCAAAGGTTGAGACAATATTTTTTGATATCGGCCAATACTTAGAGAACTCTTAATGGTATTATTCTGTTTCTTATTTAATCCCAATGGAAATTAGGTCCACTCATTTTATCGATTCTATGAGGGTACCTTGAAAGGTCTCAGGTGGTAAGAAGTGGATCTTTATAGGAAAGTCAACAAAACGAGGGTTATTCAATATTGTTTTTGTTGGACGAGAGCAGGTGAAAGTTAATTTAAAAAATTACTTCAGATTAAAATCCATGTGATGTTAAGCAAAATAATTTTCTCTCTTTCCATCACTTAGCCCAAAACATCTGATACAATTAACATCACTTTGTAAATTTTAAGTAAAACTTGTAATGATTAAGTAATAATGATTTTTTTTCCTAGAATTCGTTTCATTTTATTTTATTCGTATCATTTATCCATAAAAAATTAAACTAACGGAAATTCCTTTTTCACATTTGTGTTAGATATGAAAAAGCATTTTTTTCCACTAAAAAAAATTTTTTTTACTTTCTAGAAAAATTACGAAGCTAATAAAAAAATGGATTTCGCTGAAGACGATAAAATAGCTAATTGTGATCACGGTATAACAAACGATTCATTGTTTTAACACAAGTAAACTAGAAAACGCTAATGTCTTTCTAATCAGAGAAATTTTTTTCTGTTTTTTTACCTCAGTAAACAATTTTCAGTAAAATAATTAGGTATTGCGAAAGAATTCAAATGAAGCTTTGAGTTGTCGATAATTATTTGGTATTCTTTCTTTTTTTTTATCTTTGACATTAGTTGATAAGAAAAAGGTATAATGAATCGAATTTTTTTAACAGTTATAAAAGCTGATCATTTGGCTCTAATTTATAACTTTTTTGAAAACTATATGAAAGAAAGAAATTTTCTCTTCATTGTGTTAAAAAATTCGTTTTCAGCCATTGAGTTTATTTTAATAAAATGCTTATAATTTAAAATTTTCAATTTAACATTAACTCCATTTTAACATTTAAAGTAAAGGTTTAAAAACTTTGAAATAGTGTTTTAACAATTGTTAAAGAAATACAAATAATAAAATAAAAATAGTTCTTTCTCATCTTTCTAGCTCTCCCTTAACAGTCATACCATCATTAATATTTGAAATCATTAATGTTGAAAACTCAAAGGTTGGAACAATATTTTTTGATATCGGCCAATACTTAGAGAACTCTTAATGGTATTACTCCGTTTCTTATTTAATCCCAATGGAATCCCAAAGGAAAAAACATGGGGTTTATGCAAGATGATGACCTAACACATTTTTTTTTTCGCAAGGTGCAACATATGAATGCTTAAAGAAGTGGACTGGATACTACGAATCCGTTGCTTAACCTCCACGTTCATCGGATTTTATTTCATGCGATTTTTCTATGACACCATCTTGAATCAATAGTGTATGCCAGGGGTGGCGAACCTTTATGGATCAACGTGCCATTTTTTCTAAAGAAATGTTTAATGAGGTACATACGTGCCGTCAAATAGTTTTGATTTGTGATAATCAGGAAAATAATAAAACTAAATACTAACAACTCAAAACTATTTATTTGTTACGAAAAGATATATTTTGCACTGTATAGTAGTAGAGGTTTTAGTTATATGTGTAATTCAAATTAAAGTAACATTTGTGTGTCTTCTGCTGTTGAAGATTGGATGACAAATAGCTTATATTAGGAGTGTAAGATGTTACTTTTACCAGAATGCATGCTAAATTACAGTCATCTGCGAAATGGTTTCTAAGCGAGTCTTTAATGTTATTCATGTCTGAAAATAATGTCTCGCAGGCAGAGGTAGATGAAAAATTCCATGATTCCAAAACTTCGTTACTGACATTTTTACTTATATTCCTTATTAATCTTTCTGTTTCAACTTTTTTCTTGTTTCAGTAAATTTTTGAATCCATTTTGAACTAGACTGGAAATTAATCAGTTACATTTCAAATTGTCCAATTTGCAACTGATCAGATTGGGACAAGTTCAGTTTATCAAAAGAAATCACATCAGGGTTCGTAATAAACTTGAGCGTTAAGTTGAGTTGTTGTCTCATTTTTATTTAAATAAACACCAAAGGAAAATGTCTGGTATTTTTATTTATCACATTTCATTACCTATTAAATAAATACAATACTACTATAATTTATTTTAAAATATAATTCATTTCTTATGCTATTTGCCTTTTTTCTTCCTTATATATATATATATACAAGGAAGTAATTTTGTTCCTATAAAAAAGTTTTGTATACAATATGTACTGCAATTAACAAAAAAAATTGAATATTATCCTATTATTTTTAACTGGCAAAGATTGAAAACTACTATTATTAAATCCGAAAATAATACGATTCGAATAAATCGTTACATTTTGTTGATCCATTTAAGATATAGTTAAAAGTTTATGTATGTTTTATTTATATTCACAGAAAAAAATTTTGAATATGAAAATAATAAGATTCTTTTTTAAATATAATTAAAAATTGCATACATTATATTTGTTGTTTATCAATTTTAAATATTTTTTTAAATTATTTTGATAGCTAATCTGATAGTAATTTTCTAGCTAATTTGATAGCTTAATTGATAGCTAATTTGATAGCTTAAACAAAAAATATTTATGTTTGATTAAAATATTTCTAAGTCTACATTTTAAAAATTTTGTAAATGTGTTGTTCCTACTTATAATGTTGATTAAGTAAATAAATAATGTTTTGAAATTATTCTCTAATTGATATACATTAAATATATATCACTCTTTTTGTACAGACAAAATATACCACCAGATCAGTTTGTTGCACGATTTTATTATCTGTTTTCAAAATATAGTTAGTTTTATTTTTAAATTCTTACAGCCATTCTTTCCACCTCCTACGTTAGGAAAAATTTGAAACAAATAGACAATTGTAAAACCAAGTCCATATGCTAATTCACACTTAACTTGTGGCTAGTTATTAAGTTCACATTCTCATGAATATACATATCGAGAGATATTCAAACAATAGAAATTGTTGACCCAAAATTTTGCACAGTATATATCTAGTGATGAAATAGCATATTAATATATAAAACAATTCATCTATTTAAAATCAGTTTTCAGTGTACGGATAGATTCCCTTTCAATTTTCAATTAAAATTCGATTGAGAATAACAATTTTAGTTTCGTTTGAATATATCATATTTTATTATCTATTCATGTAGTTTTGTTCTGTTTCTGATATGTATAAAGGTAGGTTTAACTACAAAAAGGGTACTGTCTTCCTCAGAGAAGTGTAAAAATGGAAATTTATAAAAAATATCGAAGGCTAGCTTTTTCCTACTAATATATATTATCTTCGTTAAATTTATGTAAATAAAGGAGAGAAATAGAAACAACGAAATTCTCTCAAATTTGCTGCCATTTATTTTTATATTTCGAGCTATCAGCTCATCCGGATAGTTTCCTTTTATAAAAAAATGAACCTCTTTAAAGAAAATGTAATTATTATTTTAAATTGCAGTACGGTTATTGATTCCGTAAGTGCTCAATTATATATTAATTTTGCAATTTTTAAAATTGTTCATGCATCTTGAGAAATTTTATGCATGGCAGAACTAAAAGTGTCATAAAGAATAAAGAAAGCAAACTTTTCAATAAGAATTTTTTTATTATTATTTATTAACATTTCTTAATATTGTCGAAAATTCAAAGGTTGCAACAATATTGTTTGCTATCGACCAATACTTAGCAAACTTTTCAATAAGAAATTTTTTTATTTATTAACATTTCTTAATATTGTTGAAAACTCAAAGGTTGAGACAATATTTTTTGATATCGGCCAATACTTAGAGAACTCTTAATGGTATTATTCTGTTTCTTATTTAATCCCAATGGAAATTAGGTCCACTCATTTTATCGATTCTATGAGGGTACCTTGAAAGGTCTCAGGTGGTAAGAAGTGGATCTTTATAGGAAAGTCAACAAAACGAGGGTTATTCAATATTGTTTTTGTTGGACGAGAGCAGGTGAAAGTTAATTTAAAAAATTACTTCAGATTAAAATCCATGTGATGTTAAGCAAAATAATTTTCTCTCTTTCCATCACTTAGCCCAAAACATCTGATACAATTAACATCACTTTGTAAATTTTAAGTAAAACTTGTAATGATTAAGTAATAATGATTTTTTTTCCTAGAATTCGTTTCATTTTATTTTATTCGTATCATTTATCCATAAAAAATTAAACTAACGGAAATTCCTTTTTCACATTTGTGTTAGATATGAAAAAGCATTTTTTTCCACTAAAAAAAATTTTTTTTACTTTCTAGAAAAATTACGAAGCTAATAAAAAAATGGATTTCGCTGAAGACGATAAAATAGCTAATTGTGATCACGGTATAACAAACGATGCATTGTTTTAACACAAGTAAACTAGAAAACGCTAATGTCTTTCTAATCAGAGAAATTTTTTTCTGTTTTTTTACCTCAGTAAACAATTTTCAGTAAAATAATTAGGTATTGCGAAAGAATTCAAATGAAGCTTTGAGTTGTCGATAATTATTTGGTATTCTTTCTTTTTTTTTATCTTTGACATTAGTTGATAAGAAAAAGGTATAATGAATCGAATTTTTTTAACAGTTATAAAAGCTGATCATTTGGCTCTAATTTATAACTTTTTTGAAAACTATATGAAAGAAAGAAATTTTCTCTTCATTGTGTTAAAAAATTCGTTTTCAGCCATTGAGTTTATTTTAATAAAATGCTTATAATTTAAAATTTTCAATTTAACATTAACTCCATTTTAACATTTAAAGTAAAGGTTTAAAAACTTTGAAATAGTGTTTTAACAATTGTTAAAGAAATACAAATAATAAAATAAAAATAGTTCTTTCTCATCTTTCTAGCTCTCCCTTAACAGTCATACCATCATTAATATTTGAAATCATTAATGTTGAAAACTCAAAGGTTGGAACAATATTTTTTGATATCGGCCAATACTTAGAGAACTCTTAATGGTATTACTCCGTTTCTTATTTAATCCCAATGGAATCCCAAAGGAAAAAACATGGGGTTTATGCAAGATGATGACCTAACACATTTTTTTTTTCGCAAGGTGCAACATATGAATGCTTAAAGAAGTGGACTGGATACTACGAATCCGTTGCTTAACCTCCACGTTCATCGGATTTTATTTCATGCGATTTTTCTATGACACCATCTTGAATCAATAGTGTATGCCAGGGGTGGCGAACCTTTATGGATCAACGTGCCATTTTTTCTAAAGAAATGTTTAATGAGGTACATACGTGCCGTCAAATAGTTTTGATTTGTGATAATCAGGAAAATAATAAAACTAAATACTAACAACTCAAAACTATTTATTTGTTACGAAAAGATATATTTTGCACTGTATAGTAGTAGAGGTTTTAGTTATATGTGTAATTCAAATTAAAGTAACATTTGTGTGTCTTCTGCTGTTGAAGATTGGATGACAAATAGCTTATATTAGGAGTGTAAGATGTTACTTTTACCAGAATGCATGCTAAATTACAGTCATCTGCGAAATGGTTTCTAAGCGAGTCTTTAATGTTATTCATGTCTGAAAATAATGTCTCGCAGGCAGAGGTAGATGAAAAATTCCATGATTCCAAAACTTCGTTACTGACATTTTTACTTATATTCCTTATTAATCTTTCTGTTTCAACTTTTTTCTTGTTTCAGTAAATTTTTGAATCCATTTTGAACTAGACTGGAAATTAATCAGTTACATTTCAAATTGTCCAATTTGCAACTGATCAGATTGGGACAAGTTCAGTTTATCAAAAGAAATCACATCAGGGTTCGTAATAAACTTGAGCGTTTCCGATCATTCATTTAACTGAGAAAATCTCGCTGAAAATTCCTTGATTGATGAATCAATTAGGGAAATAAATTCTTCAAAAACTTTTCA
Source organism: Argiope bruennichi (assembly GCF_947563725.1). Lineage (NCBI taxonomy): Eukaryota > Metazoa > Arthropoda > Arachnida > Araneae > Araneidae > Argiope > Argiope bruennichi. Next base: position 98,802,760 of record NC_079152.1, on the reverse strand, counting down.
TTCGTCTAGTTTCTCATTTACTTCAAAATCTTTGATTTTTTTTTCAAGTTCCCGAATTTGTACTTGCAGTTTCTTGTAATAATATCGTTTCTGAAAACATGCAGTTTAGCTTCAAAAGCGCGAATGAGATCCATTATGACGATAATTGTTTTATACGAGCATGTAAGCTTTATATTCAATTCATTGGAATGTTGGTATATGTCTGTAAAAAACATCAGTTTTGAAAGCCACATAACATTCATCAACTGTAGGTATTTGCCCATCATTTGACTGAAACAGTCAGATTTCTTCTAAGCAATCAACAAATGTTTGAATTACATTCCCTTGGCTCAACCAGTGAACATTATTATACATTAGTAAACCATAATACACCGAGTTGACTGCATCCAACAAAGCATCAAACTTTGGCTTATTTAAAGCTTGCGACGGTATGTGGTTGAATATATTTGTCACTAACGCCATTACATTATCAAGAGATGATAAACCATTGTCAGCACACAATGGTAGGGAATGGGAATATGGGACCGATCACTCGCATTTGTTCGTAATACTTCATAGCGAACTTTGTTATTTTGAACTAAAATGCAAATCGTTTTGATCGGTGGTGTGCCCAAAATATTGTGTCGCGTGCCATCTGCGTGCACGCACGGATAATATTTTTAGGGCACTGTAGACACTGAAGGATTTCAGTGGCCACCATTTCCATTAATTCTTATAATAATTAATCAAATAATTTTGTGTAGTTATTACTGTTCTTCTTGTCGTTCCAATATGACGTTGAACCTGCATGTGTTTTTTACGATTCTCAACCTTTCAATATGATTTGTAACAATTATTGTTGCATGGTTCCAGTGCAATTTACGTTCCTCTTGATGCCTATTAACAACCCTTTGAGATTGTTGTTTGAATTATCGAACATTTTATATTTCAGAATTTTGGCTCATCCTATAAATCTATACAGTATAAATGAATATTTATTATTAGTATCTACAGAAAATAATTCCTTTTCTTCCCTTGAAAATAATTTTTTATTACACATTTAAATGTGAATATTTAAATCAATGACAAAATCATTAGCAGTATATAATCATACTAATGTATATTTTTTATACTTCAGATATGTTATTATATTAATCCACTCAATTGACACAAATTTGAAATGAATTTAAAAATGAATTGAACAAATGCCAATAAATGATATGTTTATATTTCAGGTCTCTTAACTACATAGATAATACAATACTATTATTTTTTCAATTTTTACGGATAGGTTTTAATTTAAAATACATAGATGCTTATTCCTTAATTCACAAGCTTTTATTGCATAAAACTTTATTAAATATCATATATAATATTATTAAGTGTTTGCTCTCTCTCTCTCTCTCTCTCTCTCTCTCTATATATATATATATATATATATATATATATATATATATATATATATATATATATATATATATATATATATATATATATATATATAGCTGAAAAATTCGGTATTTTTAAAAATATTCTATTTATTATAAAAAAATTAGTTGATTGCTTCCTTATAAGGAAATGAACTGTCAAGGAACCACAAATTATTATTTTGTTTCTAAAATTATTGAAAGCAGAAACAACAATCTATGAATTACTGTAGGCGCATGTTTATCTCGAAACAGCAAAAATTTTCGCCTCAAAATATAAATTGTATCCACCCCTAAGTTTCTGGATTGAAAACAAGCTGCTTTTCTTTGCTAAAAAAAGCTGTGTTTTCCTGATAACGAGCTACACTTTTCAGTTTCAATTCCAAGACGCAGATGGGGAAAAAAATTGGAACACTTAAAGAACAGGGCGTCTAGTCAAATCCCTAACAAGCAACTGAAACAGGAACAAAAATATTGAGAAACGTATTAAATTCTGCAGTTTCGTGGAATTGCATAAGATACCCATGATGAAATTCATGGCTAAAGTGAAAAAAAGAAAAACATTAAAACATCCTAGAAATAACAAACACTCTAGTGGATAATTTATAAACAAAAATGATATTCTTTTCGCTCTTGGCCTGACTTTGAACCATCCTGAAAGGATACGCAAGAGGGCATAAATTCCCAGTTCATTTTGCTTCTAAAAATGTTAATAGGATAGCAGATCATAATTCAGTTTAAATAGAACTTTTTAGAGCTCCTTGCGATGGTAATTAGTTCATTAACTCTGCTAGAGAAAAACTCATATAAACATGAAGCAGCCCTTTTAAGATGCTACTTTAAGGATGTTATGGAAATTAACATTTTCTTCGATGTAAGTACGACTTTGAGGTTAAGAAGTTCCTGAGGGTGTAAATGCCTTCCAACAATAAAAAAAGCCTTCCAACAATTCTTAAATCAATGATTGCGGAAAGAGTTTCTTTAACTTTCTCGCATACTTATAAAGGGTTATCCACTTCTTCCCTAGGGGCAGGGGTGGCCTGGTGGTAACACCTCGGCTAGTGAGCCTTAGTGTTCCAGGTACGAGATCCGATTCCACCGAAGAACCGTCGTGTAAGGGGGTCTGTTGGCAACGTCAGGGCCAAATGTCCACCCGCTGGAGTGGTGTGGAGAGGGGGGATAACGTCCACGTCATCTGCCCACGGTTCAAAATTACGAGGTCCGTCCCAAAATAGCCCTAGTGCTGCTTTAAAAGGGGACTTTAATATAACTAGTCCATTTTAGTTGAGAGTGTATTGTAAACTCTATTTTATTCCTTTATAAATCTTAGTACATAAAACTTAATAGATAATTATAGCTTTTATATAGAACAATAATAACATCAATTAATATGAAATTTCAATTTACAAACTCAGAAAAGTAGTAAAACTAATATTTCAAAAGACTCGATTATTAGACACGAAAAAACAGGTTTCTTTTTAATTCTATTTATTATTTTTCCATTTTTTATTTGAAATTCATCATTTTAAGTATTAATGGGTTTTGATACTTTTTTTCCTTCAAATTTATTGCCAGGTGATGGATTGAATATGGAATCACAACTTAATATAATAAATCATTAATTGATATTTAAATTCTAAAAATATCAAAATAGTGTATCATTATCAAGTACATTTAATTTCAAAACAGAATTCCGTCGTAAGTTGGAAAAAAATCAATTAAAAAGTTGTATTTTTATCTACAAATTAAATTAAATTAATAATAAGTGTATAAAAACAAGATAATACGACTCATGAGAGACAAATGGGTAAGTTTTTTAATTAATGAAAATATATTGTTATGAATTTGATATACTGCTTCCCTGTGTAATAAGTTTCTTATTAAGGAAGATAATTTTAAAGATGTAGTGATGGTTGTTGAATGAATGCCGAATGAGTGATCGTGATTTTATCAACAAACTTGGTGATGAATTTGATAACTTTGGTGATAAAAGAGGAAGACAACAGCCGATTACCTGTGATTGTTCTAGAATAAGAGAGCTATGAAAAACAGAGATAAACCAAGAATCGATTCAGTAAGATTAGAAGACGAGAACTGTGAGTGGTTGAGTGAAGTCTCTCTCTTACAGTTCTCTATAAGATAGTTCTGATCTCGTAAGTATTCTGTTCGGTTCAATTTAATTATATTAGCGTCCCGTTTTCAAGCAACACTGGGTCAAATTACGGGAATGTACCTCATAAAATTGAAACGCTATCAGATGATGAGGACGACATTTGAGCTGGAATACCCTCTACAAACTTCCGCACCACACCAGCGGGAGGATCCGATCAAGAACATGCACCAGACCCGCTTACACCACGGTTCTTTGCTGGAATCCATCTCGAGCCTAAATCGCTCCGGCTCCGAAGCTGAGGCCATATCACCAGGTCATCACGGCCTCTGAGCATTTTGTATATTTATAATTGTTTATATTGATTTGCTGCTTGTCTGCTACTACTCTTTGATGGAAAGTCCGTTCTTGTGAACGTATGCTTTGCCTATGATTTATTACTTGAGTAATGACGTTTTCATATAGAATAAGACGACTTATTTGTCATTGAATCTATTTGAGTTTTAACCTATATAACGCACAGAGAAATTTTGGATATATTCCATAACAATATTCTTAATATTGTTCCTTAAGAAATTCTAAACAGTTAAAATAAACATAAATTATGAAATAACACCTTAAACTCTTCAACCAACTCCATAATTAAATTCCATAAATTTCAAGATATTTCATGTGGGAACGTGTGAAATCACTCTAACTCTGATTTTTACATGAAAAGATTTTTAAAAATTAAAAATTTAAGCAACATATAGTGGTTTTTAATCCATTGCTTGTAATTCTTCATTTCATAATATCCGAAAAACTATGACAAAATATCTATCATATATCCATGTTTAGACAAATCACTTTAATATTTTTAGTGCCAACTATAAATTTTTATAAGTGCATAATCCGACCCTTTGTTGAAAACTTTTAGTCCTGAAGTTTCAGTAGGCTATCATTTATTCCATATGCGACACAACGTTTTACTGCTTCCCATTTTAAATGCAGTATCAGTTTACGAGGGCAGTAAATCATCTCACTTCAAGACGAAACAAGCCTAGACAATATAAAATAGAGAACTACTGATACTCGATATTAAGACGCACAAGTATCATATAGAATTCTTAGAATGAAGTTGAGAGAAAGTTCGCTAACCAATTTTAAAAAGGGATATATCGTTTATAAAATAAAATGTTTTTTTTTATCAATAAATATACTTTGTGTATTTTATTTTTCTTTAGTCTGTAGCATACATATGATGGTTAGCGTATTTTGTACCTGGTTCTTAAAGAAATAAAGAGCAGAAAGTTCCTGCGTTTACACTAAAAGGACTAGTTTTATGGGTTTCGATACACATTAAAGAATTATTAGGTAAATTCCTACCTATTGCAATGGTTCTCATGACAAGACTTCGAGAAAATTTTTCAGTTCTTTACCGATCATAGTCCCTAGAACCCGAAAACCACCTTACGTTCGAAATTTTAAATGTGTGTGTGTGTGTGTGTGTATGTTATATGTGAATATGGGTCGGTGGGTGTTATTTATGGGTGTCAGTGAGTGTGTAGCGCTTTGCCCATGTTATCTTCTGAACAGAATAACTGGAGTGATTTTATTTAGATTTTAACTGGCTTGGAATATGTTGTTAGAATTGTAAAAATCTCGGACGAGTTCGTAAATGGCCCTTCTACCTCAAAGGGAACGAAAATGATGGGTGGTTGAAATTTTCATTTTGCTATCACTTTCTTAATATTGAAGATATAAAAATAAATCCAATTAGCTAAATTAATACCTCATTAATACGAACACATTCTGTATTAAAAGTTTTTCGATATCTGCAATACCTTACAAGTTAAGGACTAAAAATTGATTTACAAGCTTTAATAATGACTGTTTCTAACATCAATAACTTATGTTATCAGAAATTAGCTCAAATGTAACTGAATCTATCTTTGCCTTCCAGCTTGCCGAAATGAATTTTTAATATTTTTTCTCTTAAAACTATATAAAGTAGAGTCTCTTGTAACCAGTATCCAATTAACCGGTAGTCTAAAAAATAACAATACTTTTGACAGCATGAATTTATATCCACAGTTTAGATCTATGACATAACAAAAATATGCAATAGAACCTTGAATAAGAGATGTTCGATTAAGTAGATACAGACATTCCTATTCCCTTTGGGGAAGAAATAACGATCCCATCTACAGGAAAAGAGAAAAATGATTAGAAAGAAAGAGTTGTTTAACTGTAGACAAAACGAGAACAAGAATGTTACATGGGAAAAAGGAGAAGAAGTTTACAAATTTGCTGAGCTGATGTTAAAACATGTTAGGAAACTTCAATGAGTAATTGAATTTTCAATAATAAGGCAAATAATCTTTTCAAATGGAAGACATACTAATTTATATGGAATTATACAAAGAGTGCTTTAATTTTGTTTTACCTGAAAAACAAAACTGAATGAATATGTTTTAACATATCGATAAGTTCTTCCATGTTATATTTTGGCGGCTGTCGTATGGAAAAGCTTGATATGGAATTTACAAGCTCTGATTTTTCATCTCAACTCTAGAATGCTATTATAAAAATATAATAAAGAATTATTAATCATAAAATTCAGACGCTGTTTCCAAAACATTTGAGATATTTTTTCGTTAAGTCTGAAATGAATATGAGATTAAAACTCACTTTAAAAAATATTATTTACTGCCATCATTAGCTGTGCAAATGTCAAAGTAACTAATTGATACACGCACTAATTCTATGTATTTAAGAAAAACAATTATTAATAAAATTCACTGTGATGTTATAGAAAGAATATGGATGGATCTTTTATGCTCTTTTTAAACCATAACTTTATAGGCGGTATTTAAAAGAAAATTGTTGTTACTCTATTGGTATAGCTCTACTGATAAAAAGTTTTATGCATATTAAGTGCAATTAGAAATTAAAAAGGATATATCATATTGATGATGTCGTGTCCGCGTTACCACGGAAAGGAGGTGCAGTAGCTTCTGAGGGTAAAGACCCCGGACCACCCGAGGGCAGAAGTCTGACTTCTAGATCATATGAAGATGATACTCTCACATTCGCTTGCACAACCCCTTTTTACAGGGGAGAACATTCACTCCCGTCACAGATATAACACAGAGGAAGAACAACCATGCCCTAACCGGGACTCGAACCCGGGACGCTCAGATCACGGGGAAGACGCGCTACCCTATGCCAGGACGTGTGACTGTTCCAAGAGGAAAACCATTCCTCTCGGAACAGCCACAAAGATTCTCCTAGGGAATATGTAGCAGATCAGCTATTTTGGGGCACAGAGAAATAGTTAATAAAAGACCAGATTAGTTTATATGCAATTTTACATTCAATTTTAAAAGTAATACTATAATAGAATATACATTCTATACATTCGGATTATAATAGTTTAAAGATTGAACAGACAAAAATGAGTTTCAAGGAAAAAAACTATTTTTGTACTTGAAAAGGCTTTATTGGGAGCTAACAATGAAGTGGGGGGGGATCAATCAGCTAGGCAGGATGATCATTTAAAATATTTAATCATTATAATAGGTAATATACAGAATGGGTCATCATATCTAATATAGTAGAACAGGGAGCCTTGAACTAAATCAATAAATATACAGAATATCTAGGAGATCAACACAGACATCAGAAGTTTTCTTTATAAAACATTTTTAGAAAAAGCTTTATGCCACAGAGCAATTGTTCGGGGGCAAAATATGACAACTCTCTTCCAAAAAATCAGGAGTCCAAACAGCATTTGTTCTTTCTCCATAGCACTGGTGCCTATAGGACAACTTTCCAAATATTTGCCTGTCCTTAAACTTTTGCACTTACAAATTCAATAGGAAGTGACCTACTTTCGAGTTTTCGAGCAAAATCGGAAGGTTACTTTTTTCATGCAATATTTAAACCAACGGAATATGAAATCAAAAAATTTTAATCCACATCCACCTTCCAAAATTTTAATCTAATAAAAAAAATTATCTTGCCAAAATGCACATATTCAAATGCCAAATCTATCTATAATGATCGATTAAAAACAGATCAAGAGATGGTAATTCATATTTTAGTTTTGAAACTAATCAAATGGATACTTCTTGATAAAATAAATTGAATATCAATTATTCTATCATTGAAGCAGAAATCCTTACAATTTAAATGGCTATAGAAGCAGTTTTTGCTCTGTAAAAGCAAATCAAAATTTGGATTCATTTAATCTCATCTTATGGGTATTCATCAATCTAATTCACATTACAACTTAATCAGTGATATTCGAATTTTATTTCTTCACATTATTTATATGAACCTGGAATTTTTCAAAGTCCATGTCAATCACTTGGGTAACAAACAGGTAGACTCGCTAGTCAAAAGAACCACCAAGAAAGGCAAATCACCCATTCTTCTTCGTTCTTCCGTTTGAAATATCAAATTAGGATAACTGCTTTAAACATCTGGAAAGTGAAATGGAAGAAAAAGAGAAGCCAGAATGAATGCGCCTTAAGTTGTGCAAAGAGTCTCTGACAAGTCTAGACACGAGTTTATGTTGATTTCAAGACATCATTCCTGTTCTTCATATATTTGATATTTGTGCCGCTTCAGCCTTTTAAGAAATAATACCTGTTCTATTGGAGAAAAAGGTAATCCAGTGCACTGTTGCAAAAACAACATTTCAACATACTTCTACATTACAAAATAAACTATTATGACTAACAAGCACCTTCAGAAATAATTTATCAAAAGACAGATCTGAACTGGTCGCATTTTATTTTTCATATATGATGCCTTTTTAATCTTATAAGGGGTTTTTTACTATTGTTTAGCTGTCTACGCCATCTTTATCTTGCTTTATACACTTGTGTAAGCATACTTCTTTTTTGTACTTTTCCTATTCTAAATATTTTTAAATTTCCTATTCTAAATATAGAGATGCAGCTGGAGTAATGTAATATGACGAATGTTTTGCTTAAAATGGTACAAAACACCAGAAAAAACATTTGGATAATTAATTTTTTCCAAGCAAAATTAATTAATAAAAGTTAGCTCTATTTTTAAATATTTTTCACATCTCATAACATGCAAAAGCCAAAATCACTTTCGCTTAAAATGTTTAATGAGTTCATGTGTTAATTAGCCAGTTACAATTTAATTTTCTACTTATCAGATTCTTTCATACGTGATAATACAAGTTTTGTTGAATTAAAAACTGGGGGTTTTTTTTCCTGAATATTTTAACCTGTTTAGTTTCACATTATTAAAACTTGCTCTAAATTGAAAACGCTTGCTTGCAACTTTTTTCCTTTTAGAAATGAAGAAGTACATTTATGATGAAAAAACTTTCATAATGAAATCAGTTTTCGAAACTAATTTGCAGCTGATAGCTGAAATGCAGTAAGTTTCATCCTCGATTCTGGTAAAAAAAAAAAAAATATGTATTATAGGAGTTTCAAATAAGTTAGAATGGTTTTTAAATCATAACACAGCACTACAAAAACAGATGTTTTTATAGTCACGTGACACTTACTAAAAAATGTGAAGTAATTCCTACGATCAAGATTAAAGCAACTTCTACGTTAAATGCTGGTATAAATAACCAAATCAAATATCACATGGACTCCAGCTGAATTTGTATTAAATCAGAATGAATATAAACGATTTTAATTTCATTTTAACTTTGTTGAAATATTATCTGATAACGACCTATTGATTGAGTGGAAAAAATTTGGCAGGCGTAATCCAGAAATTTCATGATACTAATTTATTAACAATATTAATTACCTTGGTTAATTAGTTTGTCTATTTATATCTGTCCCTTTGAAGCATTTTTATTGACGTCAGTTCCGTAAAAATATAATAAAGAATCCTCGAGTTATAGAGATGTCGCTTTTATTTATTATTAAGGACATTAGAGGAGTCGATTTTGAAGAGTTAGTAAATCACAAATTCCCTCGGCTTAAGAGAAATATTCAAATAAATCAATTTCACTTTACAGGAAATATACTGAATGTGAAAAAATTACAATTTAAAAAGAATGTAGAGTTTGTAACATGAATCTCAGATCTTTTACTTTCCTCATTAACTACTAAATCTCTCCATCAGCTGTAGAAGGATAATGGTGGCCTGGTGGTAAAGTCTCGGATTTGAAACCGGAGGTCTTCAAGTTTGAGACCCGTTTCCACCGAAGAAGGGGGTCTGGTGCACGTCAAATCTGTCAAGGCCAAACGTCTTCCCGCTGGTGTGGTGTGGAAGTTTGGTGAACTGATGTCAGTTCAAGTTTCGTCCTTGTCATCTGACCGCGATGCAAAATTGGGAGGGCCGTCCCAAAATAGCTCTAGGGTTGCTTTGAAACGGAACTTTAATATTGTTAAACTAAAACTAAACCATGAGTTATAGATATAAAAATAAATAATCCTGTAACTGTCCGTCTAATACACACTTAATAGCACCTTATAAAATAATATCTTCAAAATGATTTGAATAATAACTATAATACTAATAATTAATAATACAAATTAGCAATAATTGACATATTTATATATTTGACCATTTCGGTAGACGTGATTATTATGCGTTTTATATAATTTGCGATAATTAATAATAATATAAAATATTTTAATAATCTTTCCATACTTTTTTCTAGACAATGACATTGACTTAATCCTTTATAATTAAATACGTAAAGCATATCTATTTTATGTTTATTCCATTTCCAAACTTTTTCAAAATTATCTCTGACTTTTGCAAATCGTTTATGTTAGAAGATAGGGGATTTCAGACACATTCTAAAGTACATGAAAATAACCTACAACAATTTTCAACATGAAATATGTAAATAAAAATTGGATTTAATTATTAGTAGATGCTGCAGCTACATTTCTTGTTTGTTGATTTAGTTCCAGATAATAAAATGTTATTTAAAGGTCTACAATTGTTTTCCATACTTTTTGAATGTTCGTCTTTTTATCCCTCCTTTTTATAGAATTCTTCATTTTGCCCTTGTTATCATAAAATTAGATTATGTTTTTTTTGCGAGATTTTTAACCATGACAGTTTTTTACCAATTTCAACTCTGGTTTATAGGCGGGGATAGGTAATTTTGGGATAACCGTTTCAATTCTTTCCATTATGATGAAAAATATTGCAGTTTAATTCAAACTTGACAGCCTTCCATTTTTGTCGTGACAAATTCCGCAGTAGCGTTGCTGAATAAGCTAAATCTAAACAGAATATTTTACTCTAAGCATTATGGTAATGAATTGGAAACATAATTTAAAAATTTTGGTGCTTACGCAAAATTAGAAAATTTTAATGCAAGAAAAATGCAATATGTATTTGAGACTTTTGAAAACAAAATTATACGGCACATTTCTATTTATAAGAAAAAGTGAATATTATCAAAAGTCTAAATTGTTTTAGGCTTTTCAATAGCATATTATATATTTTCTAACGCATTTAACATCGAATTAACACATTTATATCCACTTTAATTGAACTCTAAAGGATGAGATGTTGTAACTGGTTGTTCGTTCTCTTATTCATATTCATTATAATTAGATCACTAATGTGATCTAAAAGGGCAAACGTTTTTTTTTTTCTGAACTTAATTATCAGTTAACTTGTTTGTATAATTGAATTTGCCTCTCACTCTCATATGTGGGTAATTCAGTTAAGGAAAATTGATTTTCAGTTTCCATTCGTGATTATGATAATGAATTATTAATTAAAGTAGAATATAAATGAAATATTAATATTTATAAGTTTTATAAAAAATGTTTTTCTTATTTTTTATTGAATTTATAGTATTTTCTTATATTGTCTTATTCTTCTCTTAAATATGCAATTTTATATTGATTTCATACTATAATCTAATTTGCCGAATATTCTTAAACACGCATTTCTTTTGCAATAAATATTTCATTCGTTTCGGATGCTTTTCATTTATAATTTATAATTTTAAATATATAGCTAATGTCCTAGTTATTTCTTTAATGTATTGTTAGAGTGTGTAATATTGTTATGCTGTTGAGAATATTTAATGGATAATAAATGGGTACTAAGATTTAGCAATCATTGGTGACAAAAATGAAGATTACAGTAAATGCAAAAGGCATAGTAATATTTCTATTAGAAATCGAAATTCGCGAATTCTGCTAGAATTTTCTATGCTCTATTTGGAAAGTACATAAGGCAAAGAGTATAAATTTTCTCTGAGCGAGCATTCTAGCAATATGTTATTGTTGGTTAATAATTGCTTTTTTCGTCAATGTGTTGAGGATTTTGCCAAGTTCTCTGTTTCTGCAAATTTTGACTGTGTTTTGCTGTAAGGATTTCGCGTTTTTAAAAATCACTGTGCACTCACCGGACAATTACCATAACAGTCTAAAATAAATCGAAATGACAGAACCTTAACTGCAACATAGGAGATTTTAATTTCCGTTCTACCAATGATCCGTCGTGCCCACGAACCAGGGATGCCTTAAATTTGTCCGGGATTGCAATATAAGCGCTAGAATATCTGATATCATCCGAGTCCTCTAACTGCTATTTAAAATAAACAGACTCAGACAAACTCTTGTTTGTTTTTGCTGACTTATTTGACAACATTAATCTAATAGACAGATAGATAGATATTATGAATCAGGCCTGAAGAATTTATCAAGTTGGAAATTATAATTTATCGGTTTATTTCTGTAAAAACTGGTTTATCTCTAAGGCCTCAATTTCAGGGGATTTTCGGGTCATGAGGGGTCAATACTGTTGGACGAAAGTCAGACCCCTCACTGAAAAAATCCCTTGTTTCAATTCCTGACTGAGGGTGACCCTTGAGATAGTCTTCAGGCCGGATTCATAATTTCTTTTTTTTGATTCTATTTTTATTCATTTTGCTTATATAACTTAATATTTTTACTAATTTGGTTAAGTAGCATTATCGCTCTCTAAATACAATTGTATCTTTTTTAGTTTGCTTCAGAATGATTTTTTTTTATTTTTTTAGCTTGTTTCCGAAAATATATATATGTGTGTGTGTGTGTGTGTGTGTGTGTGTGTGTGTGTGTGTGTGTGTGTGTGTGTGTGTGTGTGTGTGTGTGTGTGTGTGTGTGTGTGTGTGTGTGTGTGTGTGTGTGTTACCGTTAAAGTATGAAATCCGTTATTTTATAGAATACCTATTTATTCCATGAAATAACTGATCGTGTCCGTTAAAGTGTAAAACTCTCTTGTATTTCATGGTTTAACTAGTTATTTCATAAAATAACAATCTGCAGCCCGTTAAAGTGTAAAATAATCTATATCATATATCTCGCACGACAAATGCATTTACCTTCCACCCCTACTGCATTTATGAACTATTCCAGGCCGTAGGGAGAGAACTTGTTTAGCGTGTTGGCGCCAATTCATTCTGGTTAATTGATTGCTTGCACAAAAGTCACTAGGCCAGAGCTTAAGATCGTGCATGGCAATCCAAGACATAGCCAAAGCTAAGGCAGTGTTGAGAACATGATATATGTATCATGTTCGGAAGATTATGTTTCAGAAGATGAAGTTGAGCAGAAAATCTGCAAATTGTGTTTTAATGAACTTAATGTTCAAAGAGAAAGAGAAAAGTCTAAAAAATGTCTGAAACCTCTGTGGGGTTTACCGTCCGTATACCAGTGCCTGAAGTTGACAGAGGAAAAGGTGATGCCAAATATATTTTAGCTATCATCATAAAAATAACCGAAGAAGGATTTTTCCGATTGGGCACAAGAAATGGCCGCATAAAACAATTATATTCCCGATCCCAGTTCAGTGTCTGCGAACAAAAATTAATTAAAATCGAAGAAGTACCGGATGTAGAAATATCGTTCCGGTCGGTTGCTACAGCTCAAAGTTTAGGTACTGGTCAGGGATTTAAAAAATGTTCGTGTAAAACCCAGTGTGTCAACAAAAATGTTTTTCTTTTAGAAATAATGTTCTTTGTAATTCCAAGTGCCATTTTAGTAATCCTTGTTGTAACAAATGATTTTATGGTAAGTTTCCACAAATACCATTTATACGCTGTATAAATTAGGTAAATTGCTTCTTTTTCATTTTAATTGTCTATCATTAATTTAATTTCATTTTAGATGAATTGTTTATTTTACACTTTAACTGTCTCTCATTAGTTAATTTATAGAATACCTAGTTATTTCATAGAATAACTAGTTAAAGTCTCAAATTAATAACATATTACACACTTTAACGGACACGATCAGTTATTTCATGGAATAACTAGGTATTTTATGAAATAACTGCATTATATACTTTAACGGTAACATATATATATATATATATATATATATATATATATATATATATATATATATATATTCTAATGGTTGCATTCAACAATAAAATGAAAAAGTTTTTCTACTACCAAAATTTATTCATCCTAGAAACCAATCTTTCTTTATCAAATGAAGCAATCACAGTTGCTATATTTTCTTATCTTATTGTGGCTTTAACCTTTTCTTATCAAATACCATACTCTCATAAGTCTTTTAAACAAAAAAATTCGTTTATCATTTGAAAGAATATTAAGGTTACTTCCTTTTCTAAATGTAATTCCATTCCAGAACAATGAGTCTTTCACCAGGGACATTCTAGTAAAGTGCAATTTTATAATGCTATTTACTTTATCTTAAAGGATTTTTCTTCTGAGATATCTAAACTTAATATCCTGTGCATATTCTTTTCAGTATTTTTGATAATGTTTTATTCTAATGACGTTTACAAACTCCAGACATTTGATTTGTTTGCAATTGTATAGTGATTGTTTCTAAACAGACGTCATTTATACATATACTTTTACATATACATTTACATTTTATACATATACATATTTATACTTTTTCACATCTTTTTTCTGTTGTTGTTTTTATTTATTCAACTTATATCATCGTTCATCTTTGTGATAGATATTTTATAATTCATAATTAGAAATTATTTGGTAATGTATTTTAATTCCAGTATTTTTCTCTTAGATATAATTTCTCCATATTTAGTAACCAAAGCTTTTAAACATTTCATTTCTTCATACAGTTTGAAATGTATAATTTCTCATTTACTTTCTCTTTCAAATTCCTTTTCGAAATGTTCATTTAAAAGAGGGAAAACTTTGTTAGTCATTAAATTTATCAGTGAAACAGGAATGAGTAATTTTAGAAATATTTTTCAAAGCTGTATGAGCTTCAATATTAACAGAATTTAATACGACATTCCATTCTGTTTGAACAATTATTTTCACAAAAAAAAAAAAAGATTTTAAAACATAGTATATAAAATACTAATCGCTAAGCCAACAATTTGATTCGTGGTTATTGAGAAATTCTATTACAACCATGCATACGTAAATCAACAATCTTCAAACGAATCCCTATTCTGTTTGAACGATTCTTATGAGAAAAGACAAAAAAGAAGATTTTTAAAAATAGAATATAAAATACTAATTGTTAAGACAACAATTTGATTCGTGGTTAATGAGAAATTCTGCTACAATCATGCATGCATAGATCAACGATCTTCAAACTTATCTTCATTCTGTTTGAACTATTATTTTCACAAAGGGCAAAAAAGAAGATCTAAAAAAAAAGAAAATAGAATATAAAATGCTAATTTCTAAGCCAATAATGATTCGTGATTATTAAGAAATTCTGTTACAACCATGCATGCGTACATCAATGAAATTTAATTATACTTGTTTCGATTAAATGAAAATTTTAAAAATTGTGATTTATTTCAGTTTTCCTAATTTTTACCTTCAAAAGATTTTAAATTATTATAAAATCACTATAATTCTCATTATATATATATATATATATATATATATATATATATATATATATATATATATATATATATATATATATATATATATGTAATTTCTCAAGAAAATTTATCTGTAGGAAACAATTTGATTTTATATATATATTTATAGAAAGTTTTGGAACTATGTCTTTAGGCAGAAAAACAAACTTATTGAAAATGTAATAGAAAAATGTTCTTTTAAGGTTAGTTACTTTTCTAAATTCAAAACAAGAGTAAAGAATAAGATAATTGTTTATTTATACTGAGAGCAAATTTTTAATATGATACACTTTCCTATAAAGTTTGTATTTGTTCAGTTATGCATATTTTTAAAGTCAATAAAATATTGCATTTGAATACAAACATGTAGATAGATTTTTTTCTTATTTTTCAGAAGAAGACATCTGCTAAAATTAATCTGAGATATTGAAGACCCTTTATTTAAATTCAAAAATTTTCAGAATTTTCCCAAAATGCATAAAGAAAATTCTTTCTTTCTTTAAATAATAAAGTGATTCCTTAAAATATATTTTTAAAACTTTTAAAGAACTTGTTTACACTTTTTTAGGTAAAAGAAATTTTATAAATATATAGTCAAGACTCAGTGTTATGAGAAAAAATATTCTTAATAAACATATTCAATATCATCTTCCATGTTGGAGAATTTCATAAGATCCTGCAATAAAATTTTAATTTTGATTCACATGATACAAAATACTATCTAAAAACAGAAAATAATCCAACGTTTGTAGACATATTTTCAATTTACTTAAAAACACACCTCTATATTTTCTTTCAAAAATATTCCTTTGTAATTTTACAACTTTTATAAGTTTTCCTTCGTAACATTTAAGCAAAAAGAAATTTAATTTATTTCTGAAATATGACTTCAAAAATCTGACATCCTGTCGTTGTTTGCCTCAAAGGAAAATGCTCCTTTCTTGACTCAGTGTATTTAATTAAATAGAAATGTTGAAGATGGCAGCATATTTCACTTTTACAATGTTTGAGGTTTACATAAATTGATTCAATAAAGTATGAAAGGCGTTACTTTAAAACCTCAAGTAGATGATTAAATAATTTGATGTTACATAAATACTAAACATTGATAAATAATTCAGGAATTTTTGTGACTTACGAGCAAATGAGGGTGCTAAAATATCGGCAGAACATAATTTTCAAAATGTATTTCAAAAAAAAAAAATAGATAATAATATAAATAATATTAAGTCATTAAAAAAGCTTTTATTTTAAAAATAGAATTGGATTTCTGTATAGGCCACACTTAGAAACATCATAAGAAAATGTAGATATAACAGATGCTGTTACGTAAAAATATATATGCTTAAACGTAATTCCACAAAACAATCTGTGATTTAACATTTATACTTAATCATGAAATTTCTTCAATCTCAAATTAAACACTAGAGTTGCATCTTGTTTTAATTCGAAGCAATAAAATTTGGATACTACAAATGCATAAATTGTGTCCTATTTGCATTATAATTGAGTATTTGTATATTTTTACAAATATTCCATGCATTATAATTACATTTCCTTATTTGCATTATAATTGCATTCCTTCTCTGCATTATAATTTCATATTTGTAAATTTTTACAAATATTCCATACAAAGTGTCATAAACTTCGCATTTTGAGGTTTAAATTTTGCTTTTAAGTAATATATGAATTCAATAATTTTCTGGTATTCATTTAGACTGGATGTAAAAATCATATACATTATAAAATAATATTAAAAAATAAATATATAATAATCACTCAGAAGGATATTGGCGATAGTATAAAGATTAATGAATTATGTAATCACAAATATTAATGTATAAGTATTGTATTCATGAAATAATTGCTTATAATAATATGCTATTTAAGAATTTTGGAAACAAAAAAACTTGCATATGCAAAATAAGTAATAAATAATAAAATAATAAATAATACTTCTGTCATCGATGGCTCCTCCCATCTATTCCTGAGGGAAGGGTTGTACCGTGTCAGGTAATGAACTCCACCACAGTTCCCATAAGTGTACTGTTGAGGCGATCCGGTCCTTCAGTATTATTTAACCGAGGCGGATCGGAGAGTCAGAGATATGACTTATCCAAAATAATTTATTTCTACTACTGGAGCAAATTTTTAAATTAAAAAAATTTAAAAGCAAATTTCATTAAAGAAATTTTTTAAAGTATAAAAAACAATCAAAAGAAAAATATAGTTGTAATTAAGAAGCGTTAAAAAAACACTATTCTAATATTTTCTTAGTAAAAAAAAAGGTAGATTTTTTTAAACTTCGAATTAAATGAATGAAAAACTTAGATAAATGTAAAATACTTTTCAATAGTTTCACAAATTCAAACAAATTTATTTCAATAACATTCGAAACAATATTGCGCAAATCTGAAATTTTAAAAAAATAGAATTCATTTTCCTAAAATTCTTTTAATGAATATATATATAACAGAATTAAAATATATAGATACATACATCTTCAAATCAATATGTTATGCATTTACTTCAAAGATTAAAATGTTACTTAAATTATTATTTTAAAGAATTAAAAATCCATCGTATTTATGATTAAGAAAGTTTAAAACTCTTTTCGGATGTATTTAGAGGTAAATCTTCATATAATTTTAAATCGGAAATCCATTTTCGTAACAAAAATAAAATACACTTTTATAGCAATTATTTACATGATAAAACTTATTTTTAGTATATATTTATATTTACGTTTTATTAAAAAAGCTGATGCCTTTTGGAGAACTCCAATTTGTATCTCAGTTTAGAATGATAAGAAAATTTCAAAGTACTAAATGGTATTATTTAACTTCACATGTCTCATGCATTTAAAGATTGAATTTTATAATCGAATTTTTTTTAGTTTCGAAAATATATGCTTCTGCTTATCGTCGATGAAAATAAAACATTTCAAAACTTTCTGAACTAAGTTAATGATAAGTTTAAAAATTAGTTTAAATAAGTTTTGTCTCCTTTCAAATGACACTACCGGATAGTCATTTCAAAAAAAGAAATTATGTTTCTATGATAATTATAGCGTGGAAATGAAAGTCAAAAATTAAATAGAAGAAAATAATTAAAAATATAATCATTCTGCTTTCAACCGCTTTAATAAAAGTGTATTTTTAATAACTGTTTTCGTTAATTTATGACAAACATTCTTATTTATTTACAAGAAAGTCAAAATTGTGTGCATACTTTTGAGAAATAAGCCGCGGGCAAATTCTTTTGTTCAACTCTTAGGTGTCAAAATCTTTGTCTTTTTTTTAAAAAAAAAAGCTTTAATTCAACTGGAATTTTAAATGAGAACACCTGCAAGTTGCTTACTAAATTATGCAAATCTTTCTACTTAATTTTCATTTATTCATGAAACCAGTGTCTTGGGCAATTATGGTAATTTCTCTAATTTAAATGGTAATCTTTGAAATCCGCTTCATTTGTTCATCGAGTAAGAAGGAGTTAAATTTGTATAAAACAGTATTACTTAGTATTAAAAGTCACTTAGTATTAACAGTATTAAAAGTTAATGCCATAAAAAATAAAAAAGTGTGCTTATAATTGGTTATTTTTATTTTATAAATGGATAAATTATTTACCAATAGAGCATGAAATAATTAAATGTTCAGTTTCATTAATTTGTTCTTTGTATTAACAGTACCTTCATTGATATGTATTCAAAAAACTATTTTCTACACTTATTTGAGTTATTAATAACTACTTTGACTTCTTTACTTTCAATAAAGTTTTTGAAGCAAATTTTGAAATAAAGCATATATTATTAATTATGCTTTTCCGTTGAAAATCTCATTTCCTACATCACACTTTAATTACAAAAAGACAGTTTTTTTTTGTTTGTTTTATTCTTTAAAAATATATTTTTAACAAATAAATTCAAAGAAATTGTGTGATTCTATTCTATTTTTTTAACATGTAATTCCAAAGAAATAACCATAAGAAAATACGGTCACCATTATTATTCATCTTTTGTACATTTATATTTTTTAAACGTTTTTTTAAATACCGGCTGTCTATTTCAAGCAACTGTTCACTAGGAATATTGGTAGATTTAATTTCCATAAACTTTCTTATGCAAAACTTGATCATTATGATTTTTTAAGCAAAGCAGTTTTAGCATCAAATAGTCTTAGACATCTTAGACACTAAACCTGTGTTATTTTTATCGCCTTATATGTGTTCTGTTTATAGTATGCATAAATATTAATAATGGGATAGAAACACAGAAATAAAAAAAAAATCAAAGAGTCATTAAAATCTCAGCTGTCCGAATGATCTATATTTAATTCTGCGTTTTCTTACACGATATTGGAATTCCACTTTCTTCTTCCATATACAGATTATGAGATAATAAACAGTCTCCTTTAGCTTTCTTCTATAAGAATAATTATGCGATTGAATTTTTGTAATATTTGTATTAATCCTTAGAATTATGATAGTGATATAAAATGTATCAATGTATTATTGGGAAAAAAAACTATACATTGCAGAATGTATATTGTTATTTTATTCCATTATTATTTAACAAATAAAATTGTCCTTAATCATATACTTTATTTTTAATGTCATATAGAGTAAAACAAAAGTAAAGAATTTCTTCTTATTATCTATTTAAAATGTTTATATCATAAGTTTTAAACTTTTTGTTAGTATCTAAAATCGTAATTGAAACTTCAAAATTATTGTGTAGATACAAGCCATGAACTTGATCCGATGCCATGGATGAAAATGATAAAGAAGTTAGATAGGAAAAAAAAACACTTGCATGAATTTTTATATTAAAATACAATGAAAGATGTATTAATCTCAAATGAAAAGATATTTTTATATATTTATAACATGTGTTATACTTCAGGATTAAGTAATCCACGCTTTAGCAAAGTTCGCAATGAAATTTTATGTCGAGGAAGCAATAATGATAAAAGCAGTTTCTTAAAAAATAAGTTTATTAAAGATAATTAAAAATCAATTAGCTCATAACTGGAGCAATCAAAATTATACTTTCATATAAAAAAAAGAGAGAACTATCAGACCTTAGGCAAACGATTCGAACCGTTCCATCACATACCGACACGTCTCATTCCTTCTCATATACCTCTCAAAAACGCGAACCGAGGTTTTTAAAGCAGTTAGATTTGCATAACAGTTATTGCCAATCACTAATCTCTAAACTTAGAAAAAGGTCGGGTCCGAATCAGTCAGTTTACATAAATTGAGATCATGGTGAGGAATTGGAAAAAACACAAAGACGTTATAATAATTCGGATCCGGAAATTCATTTTTGTAAACAGATCGTTTCTAAATATCCAACATAACAAACATTCAAGTAATAACACAGCGAATAAACTTTTAATTGATATTAAGTATAAGATTCAAATAGATAAGAACGAAAGAAGAACAATATGAATACATAAGAAAAAATTCTTCTTGTTAATTTTTTATATCTCATCATTACAGGAGAATTTGTTTCGAAATGCAGAAATAAAAGAATTTCTGTTAAAGCCTTCGTATATTTAGTATCCCACTAATGTGTTTCACAATACAGTGAAATTTGACTAATATGAAGCGGATGGGATAGTTATAAAATAATTAAAAAACTGAGGCTAGAAATAAGGTTAACAAACAAAACTGTCAATTTTTATATCGAAAATTTCTGTAAAAATTTATCCATTAATTATTTTTTAATTTCAGCGTAATAATTTAATAAACTTTTAACGTCAATAAATAGTTAATTGTTCTAACAAACAAAGCGACAATAAGAGATTAAAATTCAAAACCATTTAAAAAATAATAATTTGAAGATATCAGTAATAATTTTAACAAACTAAAAGAATTTTAGATGAAATTATACAACTAACGTGTCTAAATTCCTTTTAAATGCAATAGATTTTTAAATAATTTGCAATTCAATGTATCAAACAATAAAAAAAATTCACAAATAAATAAAAATTCTTTAAAAAATTATCTATTTGCAATCACTATGGTTCGAGAAACTATATAAGCAATTCGAAAAGGTTGAATATCAAAAGTAATTCAAATATAACAAAATTTCTTTACAATTTTGTATTCGAATTTCAAAAAAAATGGAATTATAAACAAATTTTTATAATTATGTTACTGAGCAAATAAAAGTTCTAGAGAAAATTTTGTATTATTAATGAATTTCAAATAAGATTGTTCAACAAAATCAAATTTATTTGAGCTATTTTATCAAAGAAATACATTAGTTTAATTTGATATAGATAAAACATTCTATTTAATAGAAAATACATTTTATATAAAACATCTTTCCTTTTTTATAAAAATATTTTAGAAACAAAAATTCATGAATATCATATTTTATCTTCTATAAAACCAATTTCCTAATAATTTACATTATATGAATTCAGAATGCATACACATATTAATGCATGTAAGATTCGTGCAGAGAGAATGGTAAATTAAAACGAAATGGAAAAAAACTTGACAGGAAATTTCGAGTAAATGCAAACGAGAGATAAAACTAATGATAGAAATGTTGTTCATTTTCTGCTTTCTAAACACATAAACAATTTTCTGGGTTGCTAAGCAACTAATCAGAAATTAAAAGAGTTCGACAATGGCTTTTGATATTTATGTTGTTTTGCTTTATGTCTGATAATTGCGATGAATTACACTCATTTCATTTTTAGTTTTAGTATACGAAGAATACAAAAAAAGAGAATTGCAATTGTCAAAAAGTTTGTATTAATTTTAATGATTTTCCGCATTTTTTTATCTCTTCGAATCAGAAATAATTAACTTAAGAATTACACCTGTATTATTGTTTTGTTTTATTAGTGAAAAAATGATGATTTGATCGGCATTAGAATTTAAATGAAATATTTCAAAGCATTTTTTTAAGCACATCACACTCCATTTTTAAAATATATAGCAAAATCATATCAATGCATAGATATTTACAATAATATTTTAAAGAAATTTTTGCTATAAAAGTATATATTAATTTAAAAAATTTCGTCTATTTTATCTACTCAGTACCTTTTGCCTTAAACAAAAATATCACATAATCATCAATTATTGAACTTATTTACATCATGTAGTTACCCCATGTCATGAAGCATTACATAGATTGATCTGTGAACAAATCTTGATTATTTTAATCAAAATGCATTTGGACAATTTTTACAACAAAATATATTTGAATTTATAAATAATATTTGAAAATTTCAGATGATCAGAAAAATAGATAAGAAATATTACTGTTATCTTTGAATAGATATTGCAAGCACTTCAAATATGACTGTGGCTGTTCCATTTTAGAACTCATCAAATGCGTATTTGTACTTATTAGTCTTTAACATTCTCGCCTCAAGAAACAACCCATTTTCTTTCCAGGCTTCTGAAAGCAATTTGAAGTCTTTATCAAAAAATGCTCTTTGTTGGCGGTGTATCGATTCCCCTATAGTTTGAATCACGATGTCGTTGTTCGTAAACCGCATGCCTTGCAAGTCCCATTGTGTTTCTGCCCTCTTAAAAACTTCCTCCACACAAACACAGGAATCTGGAAGAGACATTCTTCCGCATACTGTTTTTTAGAGCCTGTGGCAAATTTTGAAGGACGAGACGTTTCCTTTCATGGGAAATTTCATCACAATGCATTCTTTCATGTTTCACAGTACTTTTTTTTTCAATCGTCGTTCAAGTAACTCCCTAATAAGACTGATAGGCCCTAAACCAGACAGAAGAGAAAAGGAAATTGTAATTATTCTGCTTCTTGACACCGCACTCCAGGTCGTATTTGTATTTCTAGGTGATACATATCTTCTTAAGCAATATATATATATAAACAAAAATGGAATAAAATGAAAACAGAGAGTATATGCAATGAGTTTGATAAAGTTTAAAACACACATAGGTGGTCACATTTCATCCCCAGATGAGCAAATTAATGCGTTGATCGCCATATTATAACTAATATATATATATGTAAAGTTTATAGCAGTATTACAATATATTACATATTGCAATACTGCTCCCCAACGCAGAGACACTACTGCTGATAAAAACGATAATTTTACAAATAGTTCTGATAGATATCTAACCGACGCCTGATCAATGACTGCCTGACTTCGCAATCTTGGAGACTTTGTGATGAAATAATTAACTTTGGCTACAAAACTCGAAGATTTTAGAATCCGCAAGAATTTTAGAAATCTCTGCGAACTATAAAGTTCTTTCTAGAAAAATATTCAAATTGTCATGGGCTTTATAAAGTGCTAGGAGACAGAGCTGATGTTGGTCGAGTGTTGAAACAGAATTTATTCGGGTGCTCAATAATCAGTATGTATTGAGTTATTCAATATTTTTTCAGGACTTCACGAGTCGAAAGAGAGAATAGTAGAATCTCTGATAGGTTTATGTTGTTACGGTTATATACTGCCAATTATATGTTTAAGGATTGGTTCTTATTGTAAATGCTGTTCTTATGAATGCTTTGGCTGTGCATTGTTGTCTATACATTTGTGTATTTGAAAGATATACACTGCCATTTGTTAATAAGCCTGTTGGATTGTTTTACCGTATACTCACTATACCCGATCCGTTGATTTTCAGATTACAAATATATAATTGACTAAATCTCAAGCTAATTTATTTGAAATATATATAGGCTTGAAATGAAAAATTGGTGTCTAACCAAAAGGAGAGGATAAATATTATCTGAGATGGAAATAAAAAGTTAAAAGAAGAGTTGAAAGCAATAATCGAATGTTAGTTCGATCGAATTGAGGATACGTTTATAGAAATGTAAAAAGAAAGGAAGATGCGAAAAGAAAGATTGAAGAAGTAAATAACCGGACTGTAATCTAAAACTGGCTTAGGGATCTGAAGAGAAAACCAAAATTCAATAAGGAATATTGACCCCTGCTCCCTATGAAAAAAAAGATATGATCGGTAATGAAGCAATTCAGCCCTACACCATTTCTGTGCCCATCGGGAAAATGAGAGAACCTTTTTGATTATGGTGGCGCTTCTGATGTTATATCTGAGATGCCACTTGTGGAATAAATTGTAATTGACGAGGAAAATCAGCAGAATATAGCGAAGAAAATTAGACAGTGGTTTTCGATATATATGAAGTGTTAGTAAAACTACTGGTATTTTTCAATGGACCTGCAGTAATTGTATTATTTGCTTCCGAAAAGACTTCAATAGAAACATATGATCAGCCATTTTTATTGTCTTTTTTATCATTAGCCATAATTTTGAACAGTTTACAGGAACGGCTATTTTTATCAATTCATCTCATTGTTTCCATGAAAGTCCCATTTTTTGGTAACTTCTGACACCTGATTGGAGAAATATTCTTCACAACTTGATTATTAAAAGTTTACCGAAATTATGCTTTACATATGAAGTTTGGTCATTTGTTCTTCTACTATCTGTCCATATGAATTATTCTCCCAATGCATCACCTCCACTTTTGGTCGTTAGCAATGACCATCTTTGAAAATGTTTTACACCAATATATTTCATCATATCCAAAATTTGCAAAAATTTTGATTGCGAACATTCTATTGTTTTAAATCTAATCTTTTATAAGATTGGTTGAACGGATAGGCCGTTGGGACATATCAGGTAAGCGTGTGTGTGTGTGTGTGTGTGTGTGTGTGTGTGTGTGTGTGTGTGTGTGTGTGTGTGTGTGTGTGTGTATGTGTGTGTGTGTGTGTGTGTGTGTATGTTTGTGCTTGCGCGCGCGCGTGCGTACGTGTGTGTGTGCGCTTGCGTGCGTGCGTATGTGTGTGTGTCAGTCTACATCGCGACACTAAAATTTTTGACTTTGATAGGGATTTCTTTGACGCGTATAGATTTAAGAAAGGAAATGTTAGGTATCGTTAAAAGAATGTTGAAAGCAATAGCGACTTTTATCCCTACGCTCGGAGCGTATGGAAATGCTAAATTCATTAATTTTCCAGAACGCGTGTTAAAAATAAGTAAATAAAAAGAGGGAATTATTATGAGATAAGAGAACATAATAGAAGATAACAATAGTATATATGTATAAATCATTAAATGATGCTATTATATTTGATTTAATAATTCAATGTAAATCAGCACACTAATGAACCATTTTTCCGTTTATAAGATTTTTTCTCATATAAACTTAAGTAAAAATCAGTGCTGCGAGTGTTCTGTTTGTGATAAATTCTTTAATCTCCAGTTGACAAGCTATACGTGTGAATGATTTCACTCAAATCAAGCAATTTTATTAAAATAAATGTAAGTAATGAAAAAAATATTTAATGTAAGTTTCTAAATTAAAAATTATTTATTTCCCTTAGAGTTCCCTAAAAGATGTTGAAATTATTTCCTGTTTTCCTATATTTCATTCCACTGGGATTGCCAGATTGAAATCCTACCCATATGCATCAGCGAAGCTTTTGAAAAATATTTCATATTTCTTTACTTTCGATTTCACTGAAAAGCGACATGTAGTCTTCCTGAGATATTTTATTGATTTTATTTTCTCATACTCCCTTATTGAGAGAATGCGAAATATAAATACATGTTTACTCTAATATTTTTATTCTTATTTATTTATTTACCATTATTTTGTTTATTTTTTCATTTGCCTTTGGTTTTATTTATTTATTAATTTACTTTTTGATTAGTGTTATATTCTTCCCTTTTGGGATTTTCAATAAATTTCAGATAGAAATGCTTATATTTCGTTAGTTTCAGTGGCTAGTCAGATCTTGTATTTCCATATTTGCCAATCATTTCTTATGAGATTGAAAACATTTATAAATGTCTTATATTGATTTTAATGATTAAAACTTTTATATAGTATGCCTCGTTGAATTATAGATATCGCTGAATATATATAATTATGTTTTAAAAATGTTAATTAAAATAAATTTCGCAAAATAACGAATATGAATTCATAGTAAACAGGTTTGAACCTTTTGTAATTTAAATAATGTTGTTGTGAAACAATACAAAATGTTAGTTTATCCATTACGTTAGAATGTAATTTTCTCTAATATCAAAATTCAAGTTTTATAACTAGTACTTTTAATGAGTAAATTTAACAATGTAATCAGAATTGATTTTTGTAAATACAGATTTAATTTTTGTAAATACAGATTTTTTGAAATTTAAATAATGTTGTTGTGAAACAATACAAAATGTTAGTTTATCCATTACGTTAGAATGTAATTTTCTCAAATATCAAAATTCAAGTTTTATAACTAGTACTTTTAATGAGTAAATTTAACAATGTAATCAGAATTGATTTTTGTAAATACAGATGTTTACAAATGCATTACAATCAATCAATTAAAATTCCTTAGCTTTTCTAGCGAAAATGTTCTCTACCCTTTTGACTATTTAACTCCTTTCTTATCAGTCTATCTGTAGTGGGAATATGTGATTTAGAACTTAATTCTAATACAACAAAAAATAAAAATTCTAAAAAGGGGACAGGACATATAAAATGCAACCTCTTATTTCACCTTCGAATAATTTTTAATACTGAAGATCATATTTTTGAAAGCTTTTTTTTTTTTTTTTTTTTTTTGAGATTTTCTAAAATTATTACTATTAATAGAAAAATCTGAAAAAAAAATTTTCTTTTGCAATTTCAATACAAATGAATTTGTGATGTCTATATATTTTCAAATCACATGATTGGCATTTATTGATTATATTTCTTTTATATAAATGGTTCGATATCTCGTAGAGTTTTTAGCACTTGTAAATAGCTTGTAAGTGCATTTAACACAAAATCTTCATTTCAGGTTTTACATCTTCGAGGCTTTGCTAGTAATTTAAATATTAAAACATGATCTGCACTCCTCTGTCTTCCTGAAAGTCATTTATTTGAATATTTAAATGGTATGTATTAGCTTAATCACCATAAAATAGCACTGAAACATTTTATGGTTTACATTACAGTAGGGTTTAGATGTATTTTGAAAACATTTTTATAAATACATCTTCATTTATCGTGGTCTCATGGCAACGCTATAAAATAAGCACTTAAAATCGGCATTTTTCTAGGTTCGAATGTCAATTTAAAAACCATTAAAAACGCATTATTCTCTCAGATAAGAGAAGAAGGATAAATTTTGAGACAATTTTGAAACTACTCGATCTAAATAGGAATTTCTCGACATTCATTTCTAAAATTAGTACATTCTTCAAAATCTAAAGTGTGTAATATTCCTTAAAGTCTCATTTGAGAGCATCTGTGTAAATTAATATATTGAAAGTTGGTATTTCTTTTTTCTGCTTAGAAAAATATGACTAAAGGGGGAATTATTAATAAATATCTGTCTTCCTAACTTTTAATATAATAGATGAACTAATTAGACAAGTGTTTAGCATTTATATTAATATTAAGTAAACAATTTCTTTATTAAAAAAATTATATCAGTATGAGAGAGAATGCTATATGCGTCAGTTTGATGAATTTAGAGCTATAATAAATGTCATACTTAAAATTAAAAGAATAAAAGATTGCATTCAGATTTTTTTTTATTTTAATTCAAATTAATAACTCTATTTAATTCAACTTTAATTCTAATTTTATGAAACTTGAGAAAACTGTTAATGTCTTTCCTTGATATCTTCATCAAATATTAATTTTTAAAAATCATACATCTTCTTAGAATTCAGGTTCAATTATCATTTAACGATACAATTTTAAATTTCGTGCAATTTAAATTTAAATTTTAAAATTTAAACTAAGCATTTTAAGCATAATTTACAACATTGCTTTTCTACGTTAGAATAAAATGTAAAACAATTTCATTGTTTCTACGCAAAATTATTGTCTGTAAAAATAAAAAGTGTTTTCTAGCTAAATAGGATTTTTTAGGTTACATTTATATTTGTTGGTACACTATCTCTGAAAGTCAACTTATTTTTTAGTATCCTCATATTGTAGAAAGCAGCAGTTTTAATTGGGTAATAAATGAACAAATAAAGTTTTGTTTATTTATTACTATGTTATACTTTGAATTGTAAATTCAATTTGGGACCTATAATCAATGTCTTTTCTGTAGGACTGTTCCTTTTTCTCCTAGTATGTTGTAATTGAATATATTCATTGTATTTGAATTAAACTTTCAATAGTTCTCTAGGATTATGTCAGTGAATCTGGATTAGTTATTTCTTACAATTAAAAAAAATATCTTTGATATATTTTCTGCCATCTTTTGATTAGCGTCATCCGTTTCATAATTTTTAATTTTATGGCAAGTGACGATAGCAGAAATATTACAAAGAGAAAACCAGTATTCATTAATCAAATTTTTGCAACGGGTTTCTTACATGATTGGAAGTTGTCTATTAGTTCTCTCCTAATTCACTCGCAGTGTTCGCTGTTTCTATCGGCAAAAAAAAAATCTGAAAATTGAACACTATAGATAATGCCTGAACTCTCTAAATAAAATTGTGATACTTTCGCATGCATTTTATGGTATTCGTCTGATATTTTTCTGATGAATTAGAGCTAATTCTTTTGAAATTTCATTGAGATAACTATAAGCCCAATGAGAATGTGGTCAAATTATTGCTTATATACATAAAACTGTCTTGTTTTTGAGTGTTCTCTAAACAAGCGGTATTCATTAAAAGTGTATACATTTCTTATAGAGCAGTGGCAAATCAATAAAATAAGCACCATTTTAAAATGAATGTAAAGCATAAAGCATAAGTTATTTCTGATTTTTAACTTTTGTTCTTTTTTTATGAAAGCTAGTTAGTATCTTATTACGCTTGTGGCAATATTATCTCTTGAATTTAACACGAATTGAATACCGTTTGCATAAATAATTTATCTTGTTATTTATGATGCCTTTTCTTATTTCACTCATATTAACATGTACCGTATTTGTTTTAAAAGTAACTATAAATGTTTCATTCCATATTTTAAACTAAATAATAATTTTATTATTTTAATAAAGGTTTGATCTTTTATTTTATTTTTATAAAATTAAATGCACATTCTCTATTTTAAATAGAAAACCAAATGACATTTTTATAATAGACAGTTGGATTGTATGACAAAAATGTATATTTTTCAATATTTGAAATATTTTTAATTATTCTTTAAGCAATCATTTCATTTTAAACAAGACTTTTTTAATGTCTTTATATCTTTTCGTTTATTTCTCAATATATTTGATATATTTTTAAATTCCTGAATAAAACGCTTTTCATCGTCTACTAATTGTTTGTAACTGGAAATGCTAAAGAATTTAATGTATAGCAAAAAAGACAAACTTAAAAATACGATTTTCAATTCTTTTCACTTTCAAAAAAAATTCAAAACATTCATATAAAATCTTATTATATACGTAAAGGAAGGTACCGGTCGCATCTTACAAGCATACAAAAGTTCAAATCTAGGTAAATCGTAAATAATGTGAAGACGCAGGTGTTCTGTTCGAGATAAGCTGCTTTCAGTACATAAGTGCTTTCGTTTACTTCAGAAATTTCAAATTGAAAACTAATGCAATGTCCATTATAAGCTATTGTTTGGTCTAAGAATAATTAATTCTTGCTTTGAAAAAAGTTCTTTCATTCGTATAAAATGCATTTTACCTTCAAAATATCTTCCGAATCAGGAAATTTAATGAGAGATAAAGAAGATTCAAGTAAGCATAACATTTCCAAATTTCAAAATGAATTCCTTTTAAGATTATAAGGACGGAACCCCACGAACCCCACCTGTGACCATATTCTAATTCGGCAACATTTGATCTTTTGAATTCTGTCTCTTAGATATAATAGAAAACTTTTCCCTGGGATGTATTATTTGAAGCTTTCCAAACCTTAACTTTGAGTGATAAATGTGTTGGTGAGAAAATTGATAAAAAAGTATCTAGTACTTACATTTGCATAATTTTTTTTCTTTAAAGAGATACAGAAAAAATATAAATAAATAAATTCATCTAAAAGAGTGAAGGATAAATACACCTTTTGAATGAATTGGACGGTTTTGTATTTTATATTTTAATAACACAATTCACTTCCGAGTATCCGTTTGGCGATTATTCGGTTTCCGTACTATCCAGCCTAGTTTGTTTGTTTTTTATAGTAATTAACGAGGAAAGCAAGGCGTTGGAGAAATAGTCATCTATTAAGGACATTTCAAAAACTAAAAACTATCAGTTTTGATTCTTATCGTAGGATTAAATTTTCATATTTATGTAATAATTTATCAGTGAAAAATAAAACAAGTGTGAGTTAATTTTCTTAAGAATCAAGCTTACGATGTGTTTTAATGTATTATTTTTATTTCCTACAGTTAGACATTACAGAATTTATGTTAAAATGTGAACAGTTTATATCCTTTAACTTCGCGTTCAAATTCGATATGGGTTGAGATAAATGGGGGGGGGGGCTTAGTACTTAATAAGAAGTGAGAAAATGCGTATTACGTAATACATTTGTTATAAAAAATGTATCTTTCGGGTATTGGTGGATCTATCCGGTCTGCTCTTCTGCCACATTAGGCCGTATACTCGAGAGTATACTGTAGAATATAAAAGTTGTTATAAGAAATACGATCAAATAAATCAATCATTTACAGACGGAAGGTATAGATTTTTTTTTAATTATGACAACAAATATAGCTTCATTTCCCTAAGTATTAAAATCAAACTTTCTAATAAAATTTATTAAGGACTCATTTTTTTATATTTTTCTGTTGTGTTTCCTTATTCATTCTGAATTTCTCAGCTTTGTAATGAGAACAATTCAAAATATTGAAGAATTGAATTCATACTCAACAGAGGCAGATCCATTAGTTACTTTAAAAGATTTAAAGAAACTAAACATAATATTGAAGGATGAAGCAGATTTGAAAGATATGTCTAATACTTGGAATTCGTTCCTCTTGTTTTCTGTATTAGTTGTCTGATAAGAGAAAAAGAACCGGCGTCCATTCGCCAATTTAAATTTAAAATTTTTACATCAGTCATGCCGTTAATAAGTGACGTAAGAATTTAAGAATGCGTAAAATTTCTGGTTCCTAGTTTTAGGATTTACTAATAGATTTATGTTTAAACAAATATAATTTGCTAAAACTTATTCCGTGGATCATTCTGAAATAAACACAATCGTTTTTCATTCTACCATTACATGTATTGGTAGTCATCCAGTAACATCAGAAAATTTCTGTTTCAGTAATTCCAAACGTTGACGACGAATCCATCATGGAATTTTTATAAAATGAGTAATTCCATTATTACAGATTGGGTAATAAAGATTATCCTAGTCTAGGGCAAACTGCATGCCACTTTTCTGAATCCATTGCATATAATATCCGAAAATGTAAAGAAATTTTCTAATTCTGAAACAATTAACTCATGGTGAAATATTAATTAATTTAAAAGAATTCCTACCTCAATTGTAGCTATTAGAAGGAAATTGAAAAAACGTCATAGAAGACTCATAAGAATTGGTATGTTGATTTTAAATGCAAATAAAAAATTTCATAAAAAAGTGCTAAAATAATCTAATTGCAAATTGATGAATTTCAGATTTTTCAGTGAAGTTTAGTATTCACTTATTTTTTTTTAGAATGAAAATTTCAGAAATCCAGCTAGTAATTAGGAAAACTAGTAATATTTCATTTTAATTGGATTGTACAAGGAGATTGATATTCAAAATAGGAATGTAATATCTTCAAACAATATTTAGTATAATAATTAGAATAAAATGGAACGCATTCCATCTACTTATCTTTACTTATAAAAACAGCTATTTTAAACATTGTTTAAGAAAGCATAATTTACTATTCAAAGAAAGAATTGTGTGTGCATTTTTTATTTTGAATTTCGATTGATATTAAAAATTAATGTTAAGAGTACTTTAGAATAGAATGGAGGTAAAAATACGTTTCTCGTATCTTTCTACATCGGTTAGAGGAGACTGCAATGAAAAAAAAACACTTATTGATTTTGACAGAGAAAAACCACTTTATTTTCCTGATTTGAGCTATTTCAATGGCTTATTTCCGTTCAATATCTTTGAACGGAAAGATATTTATTCAATCAGTAATGGAAACCTCTCGTGAAACTTCAAAAGAATCATTTTTGATTCCATTTAGAGTAAAGCAGGAAGTTCAATTTCCCAAATATATGTAAGAAGGAAATTTCCACAATATTTTAAAATTTCATATATAGCTAAATCAATCAATTTTATATTTTATTGCACTGTTATATTTTTATCTATAAATATTTCATATAATTAGCATTTTTTTTCCTTGAAAAACATTTGTTTCTAAGAAGAATGTAAATAATAGATTATGATTGTCATAAATAAACTGTTTTCCGAAATATATTTCCCAAGAATACATCAATAACACAAATAAATTGTCAAAATATGTCGCATAGTAATGCCACATTTTCAAATAATATCTTGATTTGACAATAATTCATAGCTTCAAGTATAAATGACTTTGCATTTTTTTATCTCGAAAAGTTAAATTGAAGAAAATATATTAAATGTATTCATAATATTTTCTAAAAATCGCTGTTGCTTAAAAATCGATGTAATTAATGTTTTCTAAAAATAGCTGTTGCTTAAACACCGATGGAATTATTGTTTTCTAGAAATAACTGCTGTTTAAAAATTGATGGAATTAATGTTTTCAGGTTTTTATCACGTTTACATTAATTACACCAAAATGCAAGTAATTCATTTGATATACAATATTGTTTGTTTTCATCATTTGATAAATTCGGATTTATTAAATATAGATATACGTCAGTTTGCTTATAATACTTTTTTGAATGTCGAGATTACTTTAAAACCATAGAATTTCAATATTAAAGTTTTCCTTTACTTGTGTAGTTAAAGAGTCGTTTCAAGTTTTCTCTCTATAATTTAATTACTATAAACTGGTATTATACAAATTAATGCAATATTTAATAATTTCCGAACTTAATTCCCGGCTAAGTGATTAATTTTAGTTAAATTCTAAGCATTTAAGTATTTTCCAAACTAATTAAAAGCATTATCTAATTAGATTGAAATATACTGAATGAAAATTCCTAAAATATTTGCAATAATTAATTATGAAATATATAACCGAAGGAAAGTAAAAAATAATAAAATCTAAAATGCATTTTAAATGCGCTTTTATTATTGTGTTTTAAGTAGAAAATAATTATTTTATTCAAATTTTGTAGGCCAGAATAAAATCGTAAGTAAAGAAGGCAATGAAAGCATTATTAAATGTACATTTAGCAGCAATAAATATTTTTAAAAACACAAAAATCCTATATATTCATCAAAATAAGAAAAATTTTTAGAACATGCTTAAACTTTCAATTTAATTAAAATATTTTTTATCAGGGTTCCATGATTTTACGATTTTGATTTCATAATAATCATTTTGAAATTTTTTTTCATATTTTGTCTTATCAATAAAAAATTCTTTGGAAAAAAATTTCTTTATTTATATTTTCAAGCTTATCAAAAAAAAGTGAGACTTGTTTAACTTAAAACAAAAACAGCATTAGAAATCAAATAATGTTAACCGTGTCTGGATCTTTAATATTATCTCTTTAGAATATTTCGAAATTCAGTCATTGAAATAAAGCTTTTTATAGATTTTAGCCTTCAGCCATCAAATAAAATCTTGCAAAAGAACCAAGATCCCCAGAGATTTAGATTGATGTTAACAGAAAATCATTCATTAGAGTTATTAAAATTCTTTTATCAAGAATTTTCTCTGCACATATTTTATGTCAGTCTTTCAAAAAGCATGCAAAAAATTACTAAAGCAAGGAAATGCATAATAATTTTTGATTCCAATTTATTGATGATGCTTTTATTTAAGTTATTTTTTAATTATTTATTTTAAATTTTATTTTATCTTAGGTTATTTAAGTAGTTACATTTAGAGATGAAAGTATTTAAATGACGTTCAGCAAAGAAATAAGTCACTTAATTCCATTTTTTTATAGAATTTTACTGAAAAATTAATGCATTTAATTTTTTTTCCCAAATAAGGCATAAAATCAAAAATATTTAATTAGTAGTATCACCCCAGGGCAGTACTTCTTTCATTATTTATTTTAATATGATACAAGATATATTAAATTTTGTTTAAGTTTACTGTGATATCAAAATATGAAAACTGTATTCATGTTAGAATGAATTGAATAAAGAAAGCTAGATTTTAATTTCTTTGCTTCCAGAAATACTTTAGAGTTGATATGAAACGAAAAATATTACTTAGTAATTGTTTGTTTGTTATCTTTTCTGGGTTTTTTTTTCATTATTATATAAAAATATGATTATAATATTTTAATAATTAATAATAAATATATTATAACATTTTTATAAATATTATTAAAAACATACTTAAAAGAATATCTAATTAAGTTGTTATCATTTTTTTCATTTCTGTATTTTGCTACTTCTATATCTATGGCATGTATGAAACAAAATAAATTCTTAAGTATTTTTCATATTTAAATTATAAATGTAATAAAATAATCCATAATAAAAATACAATTTTAAGGAATATTAAATTCTTAAAAAAATAATGAAGTTCTGATATTTTCATTCGACCTTCACAATGCATTAAGGAACATTAATCAAAATTAAGCCCTTCCGTGGTACTTCATAAAGAAAGTCCTTTTATATAAATAAATGTCCATATGAGTAAAAACACATGCTTAAATATATTTATGAGTTTTTACCTATAATATATTAAGTGCATTTGAAAATCAAGGTGCCTGGAAATATCAAAATAGACAATATCACAATTTTCAACTTAGATAACGAAATAAAAATAACGACAGACAGACGCATTGGCAAATCTTCAGAGTGATGTAATCGCCACCATCTGGAGAAGGTATAAGCACCGTGATTACCCTAATGGCCATTATCCTTTTATTAGCTGTTCAGTTTACTATTGTGAGTCAACACATAACAGAATGTATCTTGAAATGGATACATTTCATAACAGGAAATTTCATGTATAGTATGTTCTTACATATATATATTAAAAACTGAAATTACTCAAAAACATGGAAAACAGAAAAATTTCCAAAACTTGCCTGAAACTTATTTTCGTTTTCCTGTAAAATTCCTATTTTGGTATTTACTTCGCTTTTCATTTCCGTTTTATTATAAAATACTTCTCTTACTTTAGTAGTTCAAGAAATTTGTATGAAAAAACAAGAGTACGTACTTAAATACTTGAAACAAAATAGTATGCTGTTTTTATTTCAAAAGTGATATACTGATTATGTTTATTTCCTGAATAATTTTGATACCTATTTCTGAACAATGTCTCATCATAGTTTAATGTAATATTGTTACTGTCTTTTAAATTCGAATTCCAAATTCGTAACGATAATTTTACAATACAATGATAAAAAGATAAAAAATGCGGATTCTTTTATACCTGGTCATTTATAAATAATTCAAAACTTTTATATCAGAGAATCATGAAAATTCTCTAATATAAATTGAAAATTCTCTGAAAATTATTGAAATTCTTAATTTACACTAGTACTGCAATTCTTCCAAACAACTTGAATATAAATTCATGCACGGGATTTAATACTTCTTTAAAAATAAATGGGATTAATTTCCGGCAAAAAAATATGAAGAAATTTACAGTTGGTTTGAAACAATGAACTTTGGCTCATTCCAATATAATTTCTATGTAGAAATAATAAAGTTTTCCGCTTTTTAATAACAATACATAATTTATTTACATGAAAAGCTAATTTTTTTTTTCAGTTTTCTTACAATCAGTGGGGAAATTCAATTCAATGTTCTGCTTTCCTCTTATTAAATGAAAATCAGTAAGGCGTCTATTAGAAATGAAGCTAGCCATCAAACCAGCAAAATTAATTAACTCACAGGAGGTTACAACGAAGAATGAAATTATTCGCCGTGATTTCAGCAAGATTTAAAGTTTTCTATTCTCTCAAAATTCAGTGCTGCAAGATTCTGGGACCATAATTAATTTCGTTGCAAAGATTTGTCCTTTCTGTAAAGCGAAGACGATTTCAAGAAGATAATCTTCTATTTATTGCAGAATAATTTCTCAGAAGATACTAATTAACGAGAGAATTTCTCAGAAGATGCACTTAATATAAGAATAAAATTAGTTTCTGTCACCAAGATTTGTCATCCTTATTTGAATTAATAAATTGTCATAATCTCTATAACTGTTTAATTTGACTAGTCATCAAACTTTAATCATGCAATTTATCTAAGAATTACATAAGACTTAATTTCGTATTTAAAAGATCCTAAACGTGGCATTTGAATTTAGTTTCGAAATATTTCTTATAAAATGCCAATCATGATTCGTATTTATTTAAGAGACTTGAGATTATTAATGTTGTAAAAAATATTTGCATTTGAAACTATTATATGAAGGTCACCTTGAAGATAAAATTAAAAAGTTGGAAATTGAGTAAATCCATTAGCGTAATATTAAGAATGCTATAAGAAATATAATGTCCGGATATTAAATAACAGTTAAATAAACATTAACAATCTGAATATTCATTAATTGTTTTTCTTTTCTTTAATCTAACAATTTGATATTCTATTTTTATAACGTATAATATTTTTAAATGTGATTTTCAATAGCTCTATAAATTTCAGGGATTTATTGGTTCGTAGCAAAATCAATTCCAATTATTATGCCGCCTTGAAGTCAAATAAAAAAATGTAATTATGTAAAGCCGTTAGCGTAATATTAGGGACATTTTAAAGCACAATATTGTAAGAATTATTATGCCATGTAATTTAACAGTGAAATGAGAATTAAGAATATGCATATTCATCAACTGTTTTTCTTTTCTTTAATTTAAAATTTTGTTATTCTATTTTTATAAATTAGAATATTTGTAAATGTGATTTTCAATAGTTTTGTAAATTTCAATAATCGATTCTGACACAGAAAACCAATTCCAAATATTATGTAATGGTTTTTTGACCTTTATCTGTCGCTCACAAAATCATTCATTAGTATAATTAATGATTTGATTATTTTCTTTTTGTTTTCAAGTTCAAAACAAAACGTGAATTAGGGTATTTAAAATTCGTTTTCTTCATAAAAACAATGAAACCGGTTTTCTAATGTAATACATTATTTTAAACTACATAATAATCTTGTACTAAGTTATTTGCATTTTATATGAAATGATTGAAAAATGTTTCTTTATGAATTTTTTTTACCACAAAAACATTATTAGGGTTTTTTTAGAAAATAAATATGAAATCTCAAAAGCGTCATTCTTTCTTTCTCTCTTCCACGCAATTGAAAATAGAACTCTGAGTTTTACCTGATCTGTTTGGATAAAACTTAAGAATAATAAGTTATGTGTTATAAATAAAGCTATTTATCAAATTAATTTAATTAATTATTTCAAGCAAAGTTCCTGTTAAGAATGGAATTTTATTCCACTGTTTGAACAAGGGTTAAAACTTTTCGTTCTCCAAAGACTTGGTACTACAAAATATTCGAACCTTAATTAATGCCTATGCTGCGATTTGTCTTCCCCAGAAAGAGAAAGGATCTGAGAAAAATAATCTTTAAATTCTTCGTTTATTGCTGAATACTCACTGAAGAGTAATTAGCAAATAATCAAAAAGGGAATTACTCCGGACTCCCATAGCGTCCTGGTACACGGAAAGGTATTTGACAGCAGAAAGCAATACAGTTACTGTAAAATGCATAAAATAGAAAGCATTACTAACCATTTAAGCTTAAGCCATAAGGATGTACTTCCCTTCATTCATGATGACACCGTTAACAAAGTAACATCACTTTTAATGAAAGCCAACATTATAGTTAGGGCTGCTTCTCATCCTCGTACTTAACGTAATATTCCCAAAGGAGGAGAATTGACAAAGGATTGATTTGTTTAATAGGGAAATACAAAATGCTTCTGATAAAAAAAAAAAATGTTGTAAACAATTTTATTTGAAGTTCTTAAATTTTGCAGCATGAATTAATAATGATAGAACTCTACTTTAAAGTTCACTCAAGAGACCTATACTGGTATATTGTGAAATTATATACGTTATATGCATATATTATATACACTCATGTCCAAAATTAAGGTCACAAACATAAAATCTATAAAAAATGTAAAAACTATTCACTGTGTTGCCACGAAATTTTGCACAGAGGTACACTATAATGCAAGAAAGAACATAGACACATAACAACATGGAAAAGATTTTAATGGGGAATTAAGAAGCAGGGTATATCAAAAAGTGTTACATTATGAATCAGTGATAAAGCATTTATCTCGGGAAAAACCTGTCTAATATGGAGTGTGACCACCGTGCACTGCTATGCAGGCTTCACGACGAGCTTTCATTCTGTTTATGAGCGTGTCAATAAATGCTTGGGGCAACAAAGCCCATTCTTCCAAAAGCGCGGCTTTTACCTCTTGGAGGGTATTAGGAGGGGGGTTACGCTGTGCAATGGCTCTTTCGAAACCATCCCAAACATTTTCAATAGGATTAAGATCCAGAGACCTCGAGGGCCAGTCCATACGTCGAATATCCTCTTCCTCAAGAAAATCATCAACGATCTGGGCTCTGTGTGGACGCGCGTTATCGTCCATAAACATGAAGTCTGGGCTAAAACACCCCGGAACAACCTCACATAGGATTCAAGGATCTCATCCCTATAGCGATGTGCATTGACAATACCCGCATTGAAGACGTGCAGTGGTGCACGCCTGTCCAACATTGTGTCACCTCAGACAAGGATTCCTCTGCCACCAAATCTGTCGATTTCTTTTGCGTAGGAGGGATGATAGCGAGCTCCTCGCTCTCTCCAGATGAAGATTCGACGAGTGTCCCTCTGTGTGGTAAATCTCGACTCATCACTGAAAAGAATATCCCCCAATTCTTGCTGTGACCAAGACTGATGTGTTCGGCACCACAACAACCGGGCTTTTCTGTTGGATGCAGTCAAAGGGACGCACTCAACTGGTCGCCGGGTATAAAGGGCCCTCTCTGCTAGTCGTCTGTATACTGTTTCTCTGGAAATTTTTATTGCAGACGCAGCAACAAGGTCACGAGCAAGTTGAGAAGCCGTTGTCAGCCTATATCGTCGTGCGCTTAATGCCAAATAGCGATCCTGTGCAGGCGGCGTTGCTCAGTGACGGCCTTGGCTGGCTTTGCTGGTTACAGTACCACTTGTTTGGAATGATTCCACAACCTGGATACCACTTTCTGGTTCACTTGTAAACATCGAGCCACCTCTGCTTGAGACTGCCCAGTTTCAAGCCTGCCAATGGTTTTCCATCTCAAAGAATCATCTAAACGATTATGAGAACTCCTTCTCACTGGAAACAGGTTAATTTTTTGTTTTGTTTTAATGCAATATTCACAAAATTGCAGGCAAAAATACCTGATGCCTAAACGGTCTAAATTCAGTAGTTCCTCAAACACTAATGCTAAACAGTAGTATTTCCCACAACAAAGGTTAATATCGTGTTACCGGTGCTTCACAATATATAAAATATAATTTATTTAAATTTTACTGGTAGCCATTTAGAATTACTTTGAAAAACATTTTTGTGACCTTAATTTTGGACATGAGTGTATACTGGTATATTATTTAAGTTGTTTAAATAAATAAGAATGATAAACTGTTTTGTTAAAAATTGTATGAAGCATTGGTTTGGCAATATTAGATATTATTCATTTTCATTTAAACAATTTTATTATTCCTTGTTATGCATAATAGGAATTTTTCTACAAGAATGGAAACAATGTTAACAAAATTATTAGAAAATATTAGTGAAGCATAATCTTTATTAATTTTAGGCTTTAATAAGATATTAGTAATACCCATAACAGAATTATATAAAAATAATGGCAATTGGATATATGAACTTGTGAAATGAAAAGGAAAAGTTACGCATATATAGTTAATATTTCATTTTCATTGAATCACTCACCTCACATATTTTGATATTAATTAAGGGAAACAAAACTACTCTGAAAAACAAAGATCATTTAATAAATTGTTTACATTGTTTCGCTAAATTCTATGTAATAGTGAAAATTTTGTTGCTTATAATTGAATTTAAAGTATGAGTATAACTTCCACAAAAAGAAAAAAAAACATGGAGATAGTAATTGATGAAAGATGTAGAAATTTTCCAGAAATTTTTTTCGTAAAAAATCGTTTACCTAACAATATTTAACAAAATTTCAGATTACGCCTCTAAATTCTATTCCTAATCTTAATATAATTTGAAAGAGCGTTTCAGTAATTTTATTATGTTGAGGGTTTAGATCTTATATGAAACTTTATAAATTTAGTATTGCTATTTATTTTCCAAAATTATAAAAAAAAAAATCTATGGTTTCTGTATTTTTAGAAATTTTCTTTATTTTTCCAAGGATTAATACGATGAACTGAGTAGTGCTGATATTGAACCTTTACACAACGCTTTCCCTCAGTTGTTGCTGCACATTCAA
The DNA here is from genome assembly GCF_947563725.1 of Argiope bruennichi. Lineage (NCBI taxonomy): Eukaryota > Metazoa > Arthropoda > Arachnida > Araneae > Araneidae > Argiope > Argiope bruennichi. The sequence continues at coordinate 98,761,873 of NC_079152.1, read as the reverse complement.
ACAAAACAGGCATGTTAGCAAAAACAATTTATAATACATAATAAAAACTACTTATTTACACTCAAACTAATAAACCTAATAATGGTTCTAATAGAAGAATGGATGTGTGAAGGAGTGCCCGATGTAACCTATGTCTTCCTTCTTATAATACAGTATATATTAATGGCTATAAAGTTTATTATATGGATTACCAGAAACTCTTTTGGTACCAATTTTTATTCACTATTTAAAACTGAGAAAAATTCATAAAATATTTAGAGTACATAATATATTATGCGAATATTAATAGAAATTAGCCTTAAAATGTAAAGAGATGTTAATAGTATAATTAATAGACAGAGAATGTTGCCTTATCACAAAAATGATTAAGAAAATGATCGTGCTGTTCATTGCTAAAGAATGAAAAGCGGAAATTATTTATACATTCAACTGATTTTACCTTTCCTCTATATGTTTCTGCACTTTAATTTTCAATATTTTCTCCATGTGATCGTAAAGCATTTTATTCGTTTATCGCATCACATCTGTCTCCTACCAAAAGTTTTCTAAAGTTATGATTCTGAGAAGTAGAAAAAATTTAATCCTTGAAACAATTATGTGCACAATTAGTTCTCCTTATTTCAAGCTAGGACACTTTTTATGGTTTTTATAAAGTCTCTTCTTTTGTTGCGCATATTTTCAAACCCCAGAACATGGTCTTTAAGAATATAAGTGTACAAGTTTCTAAAAAAAACTTTCATCAAATTTTTTGCTGATTTCAGATTAGTATCTAAGTATTTCTTGTACTCTTTCAATAAATAATTAAAAAAACTGTAAAAAAAGTACACATATTTTTTTTTAAAAATTTGTCCAACTGGCAGAAAAATTAATTCAGTGGTTTACTTCGCTCTGATTAAACGAAAGTCAGCAAAGCGAATTTATTAGATATCAAGCTGTTCATCGAACCATTTCAATTAATTAACTCAAGGGAGTTTACGAAGAAGAATGGGATTTTGCGCCGCCATTCGGAGAAGGGTTAAAACTTTTCGCACTCAAAGGATTCGATATCGTAAGGGCTTCGAACCGTAATTAATTCCTAGGCCAAGATTTGTCCTTTGAGAAAGTAAACGGATTTAAGAGAAACTATCTTTAACTTTTTCATTTATTGCTGAACAACTACTCAAGAGGAATTATCTAGAAAGAAATTCTAATAGAAAATCGATGAGATTAAGATAAAAACAGGAGTTTTATTCTTTCGATAACATTTCTAATCTCCTTTAGTTAAAGCAAGGAATACAATAAAATGAATATAATGAAAAACAATGATTCTTAATAATAATATGAAATTACAGTCATGCACATTATTTTCTCCAAAGTTGTGTTCGCCGATTTCTTATTTTATTAAAATAAAAAATTGACGGAATCAAATTTGAGAAATCACAGAGAATGAAAGAGAGAGATATTTGATTGTGTATCAGTGAATGCGTGTTTATAAAACCGAAATTTGTCCTAAAAGAAAATGATAGAATCAATTGTTGTATTTAATTTTGCATTATTGTTTCGCGAACAAGTTTGTCTACAGGTACTTAAATTTTATTAATATTATTTGAGAAAATTATACAAATTTAGAAATATATAAAAAAAATAATGAATATTGATAATAAGTATTTATAATTATTTAAAAATATTTGGTATGAAACTATTGAATTCAATCAGAAATTTTAGAGAATTCATTTGGTATCAAAACCAAAATGCATCTCTGTCATATTTAATTTTTAGCTTAACATACAAAATATCACTTTGATTAAACAAAATCTTTTGACTGAGAGGGTATATTCTGATCTAGAAATACCAACTGAAATAAATTTTAATGCTATAAAAGTTTATTGATCTGGTTCTGAGGAAGGTAATTTTATAATAAATTTCACGTCCTTATATATTCTCAAATTTTCGTATATTTCATATATTCTTGCTATATGAATTACATGAACATATATTCCATATGTTTCATAATTTTCTACTGATTAATATTAGGAGAAACTGTCCACCATTATTAATTTAATAACTAACTGAAACAGAAATTCATTATGTATTTTCTGCTCACAAATATAACTTCCATCAAGACCTCATAATATATAAATACCTAACGATATTAAATTCCGGGTAATACATTTTTTTATATTAATATAAGGTATTAGAATAGAAAGTATTAAAAAAATACTTTCTATTCTAAGATGAATGGCTACAATTTATGCTTGTATTCTTTCGGGTGATCATATTAAATTTATTTTTCTCCAAAAAAACATCGAATCTCCCAAAATGTCAATTAACCATTTTCTGTGTAGAAAAATATCCGAAGATCTGCTTGATTTGGATTAAAAAGAATTAAAAACACTCTGAATCGAAGATAGTTTAATAGAAGTAAATAATTTATAACAATATTAATTGTGGAAGATCGTGGATAAAGCAGAATGAATAATCAATAGCTGATTCATTTTTTAAAAAAAAGATTATGTTGCAGTTTGTTGGGTGTTTAAAGGAATTCTGCGCTTTGAAATTTTTCCAAAAACTCAAAAGATCAATTCGAATCTTTATATTTAACCATACGCCAAACTGAACGATATGGTGCAAGAAATGCAACCAGAATTATATTATTATGAATATTAGACCATCTAGACAAGGATATGTTGTGACATTTACAATAAAGCCAAATCTTTCTCCTCAGATTTCCATTTATTTCATACAATGCAAAACTCCATGAATGGTAAAAATTTTTAATATGCAATGATGACGTATCATTTCTTTAATTTAGCTTTCATTGATAAAAATCCCTAAGTTTCTTAAACATGGCATTATGTCCTTGCTGAAAGATTGCAAATGGCTATAGACAAAATACGGAAATACCTAATAAAATTCAAATTTCAAGTAAAATTTGGAATTTTTCTTGTTTAAATTCCGCCATTACTTCTAATAATTTATTAATTCACAACTGGGATGATTTATATTTGTACGTTCTTATATTGAGACATGATTTGAATCAAAAATGAATAATGCACAAAATGAATCACTAGGCATAATAAATATATGCATTAATAAATTAATTATTTAATAAAGTTCATCATAAATTTGTAATTAGTTATTATTACTTAATTATAATATAAGTTCATTCTAATTCTTCAATTAATTAATTTTTGGAGTCTTAAACAACTATTTTCCAATAAATATCAATTAAATTCTTTTTACTAACAAATGTCAATTCGGATTAGAAAGCATTAACTAGATTAGCTTGCAAACATGCACGTATTTTTCCCAACAAATACGGTAAAATTTCTTTGACACTTCACACAAATATTCTGAAAAGGAATGAGTTTACGGCCTCATTTTAAGGCATTTAAAATTACACTCTGAAGACCGCTTTCACAAAATATACTATTTATTGTATTGTACACATTGTATACTATTTATTTACATTCTCCTTACAATAGAAATTAGTTTACAAATAAGTATTTAATTTTACTTCTATTGTTTAAGAGATGCTCACACTTTTCAGAAATAATTTCTCTAATATGTTAAGCAGTACCTATAAAATGCATTATGTCGTTACTAAATTTTATTAGTCTAAAGTTTAATTGCTAAGTATACATGAATATAAAGTGAAGCTTTAATATATTCACACTCTTTTTTCACTAAAAAAATTTAGCAATTTTTCTGTTAAAGACGCTTAATAGAAAAGCTGGCTTTACAAGTTTTAGAGAAAAACATATACTAAAAATATCCGATATATCTTTTTAAATTGTTTTCTCACATATTTATTTTTAAATCTTTTTTTCTAACTTCCTTTTTTAAAAATTGTTCTTTTTTTTTTTTTTTTCCCAAGTAAAAATTGTAATTATCAAGTTGTTAAGCGCCACCACTCAATCTGAAAAAATAATCTTTGGAACTACTGCAGCTGCTTTCTGCCGGTTTGCTTTTCTATCAGCTCATTTATTCTTAAAGAATTCGAAAAGGTTAGTAAAATGTAATTTGAGTTGTTGATTTTTTAATTAAATTATAAAATATCAAATTTGGACGAATTCTGCCTTCAAGCCATGTTTATGTGAGCACCATATACCAAAAACACAATGAATTAGAATACAGAATTTTTACATATATTTTTATCACGAGAATAGTAGAATAGTGCCAAATATCTGACTCAATTATTTGAAAAATTATCTGTCTTTTTTTCTATTCAAGTGGGTGTGAAATTGATAACTCTAAAACGCAGCAATCTACATAGCTGAATTTTAAAATATAATGTTTAAACATACAGTGCTGATCTGCGTCACAATTCATTGAAGGGTTGGTTGTCTGTCTGTGTGTATACAAGCTCCGATAACTCAAGAGAAAAGATTTTGGTATGTTTTCTTGACGTCGAAATTATAATTTTAATTAATTTAATAATTATTTAATTCAATTTAATTTAATTTTAATTTAATTATTTAATTTTAATTTAATTATTTAATTTTAATTTAATTACTTAATTTTAATTTAATTATTTAATTCAATTTTAATTTAATTTATTTTTATTTTTATTTAATTATTTAATTCAATTTTAATTTAATTTATTTTTATTTTTATTTAATTATTTAATTCAATTTTAATTTAATTTATTTTTATTTTCATTTAATTTATTTTTATTTCAATTTAATTTATTTTAATTTTAATTTCATTTATTTTTATTTTTATTTAATTATTTGATTTTAATAATAATTTAATTTAATAATTATTTTTTTGACGTCTAAATAAATTTCTATACTCAATCAATCAACCAGAAGATGTCCAATATACAAGCTACACTCTGATCTCTACACGATTAAATAAATTGCTAAAAGAGTTCATATTATTGAAATATTCTAGGAAGTTGAAGGATATAAAATATTCCATATTTAATGATGGTGTATTTCTGCTCGATATCAAGTGATATTAATCAGCCGTTAATAAGATACGATTTATTGAATTTAAATACCTTTATTTGTTACATTTTAATTATTGATTTATGAGCAAAACTTATTCATTATATTTTGGTTGAATAAAATTCACGTAACAGTATTTGTGAGTGAAAATGTGCCACATAAAAGGTGAGTTAAAATGGATGAATTGTGAATGAAAATGTGCCACTCAAAAAATGAGTGAAAATGAATGAATTGTGAATGAAAATTTGCCACACAAAAAGTGAGTGAAAATGAATGAATTGTGATTGAAAATATGCCAAACAAAAGGTAAGTGAAAATGAATGAATTATGAGTAAAAATGTGCCATTCTAAAAGGTGCCACACAAAATCAGTAGCAAAACTGATTTAATGCATTCTAATAGCAAACCATTTTAAATTCCATGTTTTCAAGTATATTATTCACTTAATTTAAATCTATAATGCTTTGTCCATAAAAATTGAAGATCACGAGTTTCACTATTGTTGCTATCATCGTTGTTTGTCACTAATGAAAAAACTAACATAAAATTTTCATTACAAATTTTACAAATTGAAATCTTTAATTGTGGTTTATCTTAATTAAGAAAGTATAACATTTTTCGAAAGCACACTACACATTTTCTAATTACAGCTTGCAAATGTTTTAATCCTTAGAACTTCAGTATTGTTTATCAGAAAAGTTGTCAACGAAATATTAATGTAATAACGCAAATTGTAATTATCATTCGTTGGAAAGCAATCTCATTTATTCATTCTTCATAATTAGTTCTTTAAACAGCAGAAATTAAACTTTAAGCCTCAATTCCCAAGGAATTGTCTTGTAATGGAGTGAATTAGAGTAATAACTGCTTGTTTCAAACCTATTAAATTCGCGAGCCTTTAGTATGGCACAAACATGTAATGGCATTATGTTTCTAATTTTAAAGACTTCAGAGTCATTAGTTGAATGTAACTTTATTCCCACATGACTATGCAATAAAAACATGGTTAAGCACATGCGATTAACAATAAAATTCTCCCAAATGACAACTACACTCTTTGCTAAGAATCTTTATTAAAACTTCAGATGACTTTAAATACTTTATTTAGTAGATTTTCTAATATATTTCTTTGTCATTGTTAAGTATTATCATGTTAGAACATGACGTTGTTTGGTTAGGAGGTTTTGAAGCTCGAAATCAAGTAGGCAATGAGTATTGAAGCTCGAATCGCATAGGCAATGAATAAAGCATAAATGTCAATTTTCATCAACATCTTTTAATCGCATATATTTTTTTACCTGTTTTTACCAGTATGGAATTATTATTATGTATGCTTCTTTGAAATCAGATGCGTTTTTAAAAGGATGGCCTGCTTTTGCCAATATTGTTTTATTATTAAGTATGCTTCATTGACAGCAGATGCATTTTTAAAAAGCTGACGTAGACTATCACATTATAGCTGTTATTTCATCTCAAAATCGGTCGAGCTCTAAAACTTTGTTTGCCAGCTAGAAAAATTGGAAATGAAAGTTAAAAAAAAATATTATCATTATATTATACACCTATATATAGAGAGAGGGAGAGGGGCATAGACCGATGAGAAGTCTCGTGATTGTTTCAAACTGGTTAAAACCGGTTAATGACTTAAATTAATTAAGACAAAAAATAATTTAAAAAATAATAATGTTCTCACATGATAACTTGAAATTTGTGATCGTAGATTTCATTTTAATTTCATTTTTTTTCAATTGTTTTTATCATAGGCTTTTCTACCGCCTCTTGAATGAAATTCCATTCAAAATTCGATTCTTTTTGTTTGTTTTATTTCCTATATTTCTTCAAAATTGTCACATCGTCAGTACTTAAAGGCATAAAAAATGCGATTATTCATGCCGATACTGAAAGCAATAAAAAATGCTTGTATATCTCTCGCAAGAGTTTAAATGAAAAATTCAAAAAAATATCAGGATATTTCGTGACACTTATTCAGAATTCTTAGGAGGCATTTTCTTTAAAATACGTCTTGTCACTTAAAAGAGAATCGATGGGGTGGATGGGGGGGGAGGAATCATAGATTCAATCCATAGGTTGTTAAAAGTTAAATATTACTTCAAAATATAAAATATAAATAAAATTGAAATATGCTATCGCAAATTTCAAGTCATCATATGAGAACATTATTATTTTTAAGTCACTGTTTGTCTTAATTTATGTTATTAACCAGTTTGAAACAATTAAGTGACTGTCAGATTACAAATGCGTCAATATTTAGAAAAACGAAGATCTTTTTTCATCTCAAAATTGGGCTAGCTCCAAAACTTTTTCCCGAAGCCCAGAAAAAAAAAATGTGTGTGAAAATCCGTTTTGATGCATTTTCCAGTTAAAATGATAGTTTTAAAAAATTATTGTTTACATGCGGAGTTTTTGAATTTAGGAAACCCTCTTTCGTCGATATTTCAGTTACTTTCAAGAGCTTCAAACAATTAGCAAACGAAAAGATTCAGCTGTTATTTTTACAAACCTTTCAAATAATTTCACTGTCTTCTTTGTTTTATTGTAATTTGATGAAAGAATTAAAGAATCGTATTACAAAAACCAAGTAAAATGTTCTTCATTAACATTTTTTTATAAGTACGAACACATTTTATTTCTGTTACTTCAAACGTAAGACACAGGATGAAGAGATCATGGAAGAATCTCGTATTATCATCAAGCTCTCTTCGCAGTCTGTTCAAGTTTATGTTTGGAGCCAGAAATTGTCAATGCTCATATAAAGAAATCTGGGATGAAAAATAACCCTCAATTTGTTTGTAAAATGTCACTGTGTTTGAACTACGGTGTGGGAAGAAATATGTTTATTCCTTTATAACAGTACGAGAAATTCGCGAACGCACTAAGCTGCATATCATCCAAACAGAGTCAATTAATTGACTGAAAATATATGAACAAGCCTTTTGAGCCAGTTGTTTTTCCTTGATTACATAGGGTTATTGGTAAAAGTATATTGTCCCAATATATGACATCTACGTTTGATGTCATTTAGTTTATAGAAAACTGGATGTTAAGATAGAGTTTTGAGTCTCAGGCGATCTGAATTCGTGAATTATGTTTGGAAACACGTCGGCTTCTGTATTGTCAAAGCCTCTTCTTATAATTCGAAAGTTAGAAAATGCATAAGCATAGACGCAAGAAATATTAATTCAGAATATACTGCATCACCTTGTAAATCCATGTCAAGCTCATATTAAACCATTTTAAAAGTTCGGATAGCCATTGTTCTTATGGTATTTCCTGAAATTGAGAAAAAGTTAATTATTTAAATTTTTACTTCCAAATATTACAGTTTTTGATATTATCTGATGAGTTTGAGACAGCTTTTAAAGTAATAAATTAAAATTAAATTTGTACGCCAAGTTTCCTTCATATAGTTTTAGAAAAACTTTCTGTTATTTCCTTTTCAGTTTATTTATTGAGACCTGATAATAAAGACATTAATTCATTTTATTCAACATTTGAATTTGAAATAACGTAATAAATTTTTGTTCCCTTTAATTTACAAAATCAAATATTTGAAGATCTTTACTCACCCGTTTCATTCTCCAATTATTATGTTTATAATAAATTGTTTCGTTTGATTATCACCATTAAAAGAAGTATTTCTGAATAACAGAAAGTACTGAAATACTGATACAGGAAAGCAGACCTGTATCATTTTTAATGAATTAATTAATACCATTTATTTCTATGTGTATCCCGTTCGTAGTTAAATTAAAGAGTTCTAAAAATCTAACTGGCAGTTTTTGTGGATAATCAAATAAAAATAAATCATATGCTTTAAGATAAATTTTCTTTCAAAGCAGAAAAACTGACGGAAATTTCAACCTTTTTTTTGTCGCTGTTGCTGCTGTTATGGGAGATAAACGATTCTATATTTTTTCTCCTAAAAAAAGCTATTATTTCTGACATTTAAAGGTTCTTTTTTTTCCGTCAATAATTCTGGCTATCAGAAAGAAAACTACTCTTTTATATTTCGGTGTTCTTTTTCTACAGCCCAGAGTGACGTGTTACATGATAAATCTATTTGTAACTTTTCTTGTCTTCGAAGTTAGTTTGAGGTTAAAAAAGCGGTGCAAGAAAATGTCTTCTTTTGTTCATTATTATACTTTACTTGTATTCTTAGATCTTACAAAAGAATTGGTGAAACCTTGATTTTGGATATGCAAACTCTGAACTTACCAATAGTTTTATGATCAATATATAATAAGATGTAAATGAAGAAAACTAGAGCATAACTTTCTTTAACAGAGTTATTAATTGTTAGTTGGTTTCCTTAATTTTTCGTTGTAATTCTAATCGCAGCAAGGTACAAGAACTTCAAAAGAGATTTTTCATACTGTAATTACCACACTTAACATTACAATACGAATGTATTACTGATACATTAGGAACTCAATTTTTCATTCTGATTTCAAAGTACAGTAAGTAGAAAAACACTTCAAGACATTGGAGTGAAATCATTTTATAAATTTTTTTTTGTTGTTCATTTATCCTTAACATGAAGATTTAAATCATTACTCCCATGTCTGGAACAAATTATTCACTTTGCCATTCTCAGAGATTTTGGACCTTTGAGTTCATGCACTCCGATGAACTTCCCAATACTGGTATTCGTTTACAACTTGCATTTCTTCAAAAATATTAAATTCAGTTTCTCTTTGAAAAAATTAAAATTAGTTTCATTCTTTTAAACATCTATAATGAGTCCTTTCATAATATTATATGGATTTAATTTTTTTTTGTAAATCGAAATCAATCAGGATAATTGTTTTTCCTTTATAGTTAATTTTCTTTTTATGTCTTTTTTTTTGCAAATGTTTTTTGTATATATTTTTTTTTATTTTTTATTTTATCCTTTATCATCATATCTATATCTTTATTAAGCGTATTTCTCTATTTTTATGAGATATATCAATATAGATATTATTTCTCTTCTACCTTTTCCCATCGTTTATACCTCATTTTAGCATCGAATCGATGTTTTCAGGGCTTCATCAAAGCTGAGAAAGAATTAATTAAACTAAATTTCAGTTTAATTAATCTAAATTCAGTGGTAATTAATTTAAGTGCTTTCTTGCCATTTTCGTGTTTTCACTGTGTACATCATTATACCTGTGGTCCATTGATAAATATAAAAACGAATTTATTCTCTCTATATATAATTGATTTTATTAAAACGTAATTTTGATTTTTAATCTTTTATTTGTAGGCATACCTTCATAAGTAATACACAGAACTGCCTGCTGTAGTGAAAGAGTTTTTTTAAAAATTCGAAAGAATATTTTTTTAATTATGTTTCATCATTTTCTTAAATATGCATTACCTTACAAAATGATGGTTTTCTCTTTTTGCACTGAAAAAACCATCGTTGTCTCAGAATTTGTCTGTGGAAAGAAATAAGTGTAGATCTTCGGACTACCTTTTTTTTTTTGCTAAATATTTATTTGAGATGTAAAAAGTCATCGATTATTTATCAAAAAAATAATCTGATTTCTGTAGATATAAAATATATATTCAATATATTCAATTTAATATAAAAGCAAAAGAATTCTGACAAAACTTTATCTTATTTTTTTCATAAACAAAAATAAAAATATTTAGGAAATGATTAGGTGAATGATAGGTCTCATTTTTCAGTTAATTAATTAATTAATAAATTAGCAAAATAAATTATTCATTACGTTTGTTTCTTGCAGTAAGAAAGTTTTTAAGTAATCATATTAATAACGTTTTCATAAGTTTAATCTAATTTATTTTAATTAAATAATTTCAAAACATATTTTTTTTTATATCCCTTGTATTCCCTAAATTTATTTCGATATATACACAACTACGATTGAAAAATATAAAAGCAAAGCAATTTAATGTTTATTTTTAATCAAATATATTTGGGGATAGTTATCAATTTAAATTATGCCTAACCAATTTCAAAAATTATTCTATTACCAATAAAAATTGGCATATTTCCTTTATCCCGGAATATATAAAGATATTTATATATTTTGTATTTTGTAATAAATGTAATAAATATTTACTATCATAATTCTTTCAATATTATTAAATAAAAGAAAGGTAAAAAAAGCAAGGAAAAGCAAATTAATCTTTTTAACTTCAAAACAGAGTTTCCGAAACACTATTTATAAAATTTATTAATTTTTTCAATTTCTTTCAAAGAATTCAAATAAATGTCCTCTTTTCCCTTTTATAAATAAACCATATATTAGTATCCCCCTAATGCAAAATAAATCGAAGCATAAAAGTATTGTTGAATCAATAAATACTGTTTACAATAAAATGAAGAAGACGTGTTGCATTTCGTGCTCTTGATGTCAGGATCCATTTCTTCATCACTCCTTGTCCAAACAAAATCCTTTTTAGCTTAGCCGATCCATCATGCACCCTGGATCATATATTACCCATGATCAATCAATTCTTTCGAGGAAGACCTTTCATTTTCAGTTAAAGGAATAAAATGGAGCAATTCACCACAATAACCAGATCACAATAACAAAGAATTTTTGAAGCCTGATTATGAAATTTCTTTCTATTTGTTCGAGGCGTTAGTGGATCAGGATTCTAAAATTAAATTCGACAGTAATCAATAATATTTTTCAAGAAGGTGCACAGGTATTAATCCCTAATGCTAAAGATTTGTATATAACACATGAAGTTCTGAATGCTTTCAGAAATATTTAAAATACGTAACTCATTCAAAATGTATTATAAAGATAATGTCCTAAATTATTGAAAATTACTATTTATCATTATTTAAAGTTAAATAATAAAGTATTATTGACCTGAAAATTAAACATATCTTTTAGCAAAAACCGATGATAAATAATACAATACCAATTTGAAAATATGAAGGTACTTATGATAAATTTCATTAATGATAATTATGATTAATTTAGAAAAATGTAAAATAATGCATCAGTAAATTAAGTTGAACAATTATGAATGATATGATAGTTAACTTTAGAAATATTTTTTTCCAATTACTCTTTAAACAAGCAAATTAAAAATCTTCTATTCGTATGTGATGCGAACAAATGCCAATAAATAATATATAATAAGGAAAATTACTTAAAAATTCGCAATTTAAAAATTGTTCATATGTTATGTCATTCAGATTAGCACATTTCGTAACTAAATTCGTTTAATAATTTTCTTATTTTTTTTAAAATCATAATTCTAACGTTACAAAGTTTTTATGAAAAAATATAGTAAAAATTCGTCAGTCAGTCCTGTATCAACCGAATGGGTACCAGAAAATCGAATTGTGTTTTTCATTATTCGATTTCACAGAATTTTTCCAAAAAGGGCTCAAAGATGCTATTAGATATGATTTTTACAATGTTAAAATATGGAATATTCAATCTGTCCTTTCTATTTGAATGGTTTGAAAATCCTAACAATATGTACGATAATAAAATGTTATGATTAATAATAATTGTTAAAATTCAATTATCATTAATGATAACATTATAATAATTGGAGATAATTGTTTATAATTCAAGATTTATTTAATGAAAAAAATATAAATATATTTCTTTTCTTAAGCACTCTGTAGTTATTTGAACAAATTCCATACATTTTCATGAAAAGAAAAGGCATTAAAATATGACGGAAAATTTCTTATGAACACAAATAATCTATGAGAAAATGCAACAAAAAACATCAGAAATAAGTAATATTTGCTAATCCTCTTTTCAAAAGTCATCTTTCAAAAATGAATGATAAAAGCTTTATAGCTAATGAAAGATGCGTTAAAATCTTAATGCTTAATATTTAGTACCGTCTAGCTTTTATAATTTCAAAAATACAATTCTGAAAAAGCATTGTCAAAGGAAAGAAAACGTGATTTAAAACTAATCTCTAAGGATTCATTAATTTAATAGTGATTTCTATTAAAAATACGTAAAATTTCTTTCAAAATAATTCATATAATTCCATTAGAACAAAAACAGATTACCTTAATGCATTTGATGTTTAAATCTTTGTGAGAAATAAAATAGAAATTTCCCATAATTCAAGGTTTCAGACACTCTTCCTTTCAGAAAACAAATATAAATGGGAGAGGAGAGCTGGAATGTTCGCCATTTCTTCTACAGTTCTGTAAAAGTTCAGTGAATGTCTGGAATGAATATAGCGTGGATAAGTACGTCAAAAGAATCGCCAAAGCGAACGAATTACATTTGTACTGCTCGCAGCCTCTGTGAATGAAAAAAGAACAAACTTCGAAAGGGAAAACCTTAAGATATGCTATCAGTTTTCATTATCTTAGACTGAAAAGTTCATTACATTCCAAATAAAAAAAAACTTATTAAATCAATTAACGTAGTTTGTTTTCTTAATGAACTCATTAACCATTCATTTAGAATTAATGAAATTTACTTAGAAAAGGTTTCGAAGTTTGTAGTAAATGATTTTTTACTCTAAATGTAGAAACATCATTTATCTATTATCTTTAAGACCAATATTTAAAAGCAGTTCTTTTTTTTTTTTTTTTTCATTTAAACACAAATTAGTTAACTCTCACTTAAAACTAATTTTTGTTTTCCCTTTATCAACAAAATCAACTTAAAGTAAACTTGACCCAAATGAAATAAATTTAACAGAAATAAACCAAGTTCAAATAATAATGCTATTCTGATATTTTCTTTTATTTCATTATGATTATTTCTAAGCTTTTATATATTCTGTATTAGAATATATAAAACTATCGGAATTGTATTAGAATTGTATTTTTTATAAAATATTGCCGAAGTGCTTCAAAAATAAAAACTTTTACTGAGGAATAAATATCACAATTACATTTTTATAACATATAGATGACATTGTTGGATCTTGTAGTTTCGTTTTATATATATATAAAGAAAATGGATATACGTTTTAACTTATGTGTATTTTAATACATAATGTAGCATGCTCAATGTATAGTTGCTTTATGTGTATTAAAATTTTAAAAAGTATGCAAAAGATTTTGGAATGCAATTATTTTAAAAATTAAAATCATAATAAAGAGAAATTGATAATGGAGCGTTACATCATGGAAGAAGAGAATATTCCTGTCAATACTTTAATGAATATTTTTATAATTTTTTTTATTTGCTGCTGAATTAATAAAATCTACATATTTATGTGTGTCATGAAAATTAAATTATTACATCTTTGCAAATAGGAGTTTTAGTTACTCAATTTGACCTTCTACATCATGTCGCTTCAAACATGTTGTATAAATAACATCATGTTTTGTTTCTATTGTAGTCTATTAGTGACATTATAAGTTTTAGGGTTAATTTTTTTAACATAGTATACTTAAGAGTTGTTAGATTGAGGAATTATTTTATATGCATAATTCAGGTAAAAAATTTAGATGCATTTTAATTGATAGTAAAACCATTAGATTTTTTTAAGTTAACCTTAAAGAAATTTAAATATTAAAATCTAATTTAAGAAATTACTGATTAAATAAAAAAAATATTTACTAAATTAAAGGAACTGTAAATTTATTTATAATAAAACATCAAAAAATATATGCAAAAACCATTGATTGAAAAATCATTGAATGAAAAATTAGGACAAAAATACCATATGCATTAATTGCATATAATATATATACTTTTCAATATACGATGCTCATTGGATGCCTAATATATAAAAACCATATTTCATTTTAAAAAATATCATTTTACGGATAACTCGAATTCTGTTCAATAGGTTTTTCAAATAGCATTGATGAAACTGTAAAAATAAATAGATTTGCCAATTTATCATGGAATAATTACTAAACCGCTTGGAAAATTTTGTAGCGTGTCTCTACTTTTCAAAATTTAGTGAAATGTATTTACGCATGTATTTGAATTAATTTTCAATACAGCATTTACGTTCGGCATAAAAAAAATCTGAAATATTTGTTTAATCAATATTGAAAAAAAAGGTATTAAGTATCAATATCGGAAGAATAATATTTTAAAATCTTTTTTATTTCCTTTAGATAAATTGGTCAAAATGAAAACTTTATCTTCCGAAAGGTCCTATCGATTTATAGGAAGACTAGGAAAATGAAGAAATTAGCTGGTATTAGTTCAAAATATTAAAAGTTTAGAATTAAGGTTACAGGTCTAAAGTATTTGCGAATATATATGGAATGTCATATAATATACAGAAGATACTATTTTTCTGTTCCAATTGCTATGCGCATTTTTGCTCACCTACTTAAATCACCTACTGATTTGGCTCAAGATACCTTTCTAAAAATTCTGACTCTATATCAAATGAACTTGACAAATATATTTAACAATTATTTAATAATGATAAAATTAACAAATAACTGTTTCAAAATCCAAAAAAAAATTATCTTACATTATTTTTTTTTTTTTAGTTTGTTAGTGGATAGGTAGCAATATATTATACAAGAATAATTAATACATTTTTATGAAATTTAATGTGCATCTGTTGTTTCGAAAAACCTGCAAGATTTATAAATATGATTAGATAGAGCATTATGTTTAATATTCCATTTGATTGAATTCACAAAAATTGTTTTAAAAGATTATGCTTAAAAATACTGCAAGATTTATAAATATGATGATAGAGCATGATTATTACATTTGACTGAATTCACAAAAATTGATTTAAAAGATTACGCTATACAAAATCAGATGAAGCAATTTTCTCTCAACCTTATCGCATACTTTGAAAAACATTTTTTTTTTTCATTTTATCCCTTACACATATAGGATGATTGACACACATATAGGATGTCAATCCCTTACACATATAGGATGATAGGCAAATATATAAGCGGCAAACTTTCTAGGGTCACAACAGTCAGAAGGCGTGAGTGCTTCTTTCCTTGAATAATGAAGTAATATAGCACGTTTTATATTTCACAACGTGACCGAGATTATTGAACGTGCATTTTGGAAATCTTCCTTTCCATCGACTTTATTTACGATTTCGGCTTCATGACCAATTTGATTAATCTAGGACGCCACGTTTTTAAAGTGTCGCATTTACAGGTAAACATATAAAAACAAGTATAACATCTGAAGGTCATGACCGCCAGAAGGCAATGAGTCCTTCTCTTCCTCGCATAATGTCGCAATATGGAGCGTTTTATATTTCATAACATGAAGGAGATTATTAAACACGCAGTTTGGAAATCTTCCTTTCCACCGACTTTATTTACAAATTCGACTTCAAGACTGATTTTATTAACCTAAGTTGTCAATTTTTTAGAGGTGTCGTATTTATAAGCATTTGCATATAAATACAAATACAGTATTCAAATACATTACAAATGGTCCCTCAATGACAGATTTTGTTCAAAATTAAATACGCATTGTGATGATTAAACTGTATATTAATTCCATCTATATAATTCCTTTCATATTTGAATTCTTGTGGTCACATGGATTGGAAAAACAGACAGACATTCTTTTGAAGGATTTCGTTGAAATTTGAAAAATAAAGCTACAAATTTGGTGTAATGAATACATCGGCGTTTCTTAACCTTTCAGTATTCGTGGCCTAGTTTTCAATCATAATTTTCATCGCGCCCCCTGCTTGCAATAAAATGTATACAACAATAATGTATATTGAGTATTTTGGATTCTGTTTTTAAATTATTTTTAACTAACTGCCAAAACAAGAGTAAAAGCGCGCCAACGTTGGCGAAAAGCCGCATCTGGCATTTTGTCAAGCGGGCGGTAAACAGAGATAAAGTTTTAAGAATATGAAAGTAGAAAAATTCGTTAATGAAAGTTAACCTAGATGAGGTGAACTAACTTTAGAAATTGGGAATACATTTTTTCGAATAATAAAATAAATAAAACAGAAGCATGACTAAACAAAAGAAAGAAGAAAAAAGTAATGTTTGTGGAAGAGAATCCACACGGCTGATGCCGTCTCGAGCATGCGCGGAGCAAATCTTTTCTCACAGGAAGAATGAAAATGTTCGATAACGCAAGTTTCAATTCCAGCCAGTCTCATTCGAGTCGATCCTTCTATCACTATCGATTCTATCGTGAATGTGTATGTGTTATATATGTTTTCGTGTTAATTGCAATTCACAATATTAAATATTCACGGCTGCAGATTTATGCAGACTCATGGATAAATTTTTAAGCGAAAGTAAGCGAGATATAGACAATAGTCAAGCATCAACAAGTAAACAGACGAGAGTGGTTCAGAAAATAAAATCAAGAAAATTTTCTCAAGAATACCTAAATTTTTGGTTTGCCCGTACTAAAGTAAATGAAGAAGAAAGGCCCTTGTGTATAATTTGCTCAAAAATGTTGGACGCAGACAGCATGAAACCTAATAAACTTAAACGACATTTGGTAACGCTTCATAGAGTGTACATCATCAAACCCAGATAATTCTTCGAATTAAAATTAAAATCATATAAAAAGCAAAAATAATTTTTTAAAGAAACTTTGTCTGTGAATAAAAAAGCTTTAATTGTATCATACAAAGTTTCATATAAAATAGTCAGGTGTAAAAAAAATCTCACACCATTGGTGAAGAGCTTATTTTGCCAGCAGCAATTGAGATTGTAGAAGTTAAGTTTGGAGATAATTTTTCAAAACAATTGCAGTCCATACCTCTTTCAAATGATACTGTTGCTCGTCAATTGGTGATATAGCTGAAGATATACAGTGTCAGCTTTTCTCGAAGTTGCGTTGCAAATTGTTTTCATTACAGCTTGATGAAGCAACAGATATAATAAAGATGCTCATTTAATTGCCTATGTTCGAATTTCTGATAATATGTCAGTAGAAGAACTACTTTTCTGCAAACCAATAGAACTTAAAACAACAGCGATTAATTATTTGCTGTTTTAAATGATTTTATGAACGAGGCAAATATTGAATGGAAAAATTGCGTCGGAATAGGCACCGATGGTGCTCGTCCGGAAGATTCCAAGGTATGCTAGCACTTGTAAAAAAAACTTGCCCCAGTGCGTTTGGACACATTGCATGATCCACAGAGAAGCTTTGGCTTCGAAAGAAATGAGCCCTAGTCTGCATACTGTGTTAACTACGGTTGTAACCATAGTAAATTATATAAAAATGAGACCCCTGAAATTGAGAATCTTTTCCGCACTTTGTAAAGACATGGGTTCAGTACATTCAGCGTTACTATTTTATTGCTAGGCAAAATAGATATCACGTGGGAAATTTTTGCAACGTGTTTATGAATTAAGAGAAGAAATCTTCATTTTCCTAGAAGAAAACAGACCGGATGCCGGAAATTTTTGCGATGGTTTATGTGTGATGAAATTGAGCTACTTGGCTGACATATTCGAGAAATTAAATAACTTGAATCTTCAACTCCAAGTATCAAATACATTTATGTTGGATACGAATGATAATGGTAATGTTTTTTGTAGAAAATAGGAATTGTAGGAATTGCGGAGCAGGAATTTAGAAATTTAAAGCAAAAGAACCTAACAACGTTTGCAAATGAGGATGATTGTATTAAAACTTACAAGGCTGGTGAAGAACATGTAAAAGTTGTATTTGTAACCATCGAAAATCATTTAGCCATGCTGGCAAAGAATTTTAAAAAGTGTTTTCTTGCTTACGACAAACTGATAGTAAGTTACGAGTGGATTAGGGATCCATTTCATAAAGACTCCCGAAGGACCCTCAATTGATGAGGAAGAAAAATTCATAGACTTCACCACAAGTGGCGAAACAAAAAGACAATTTCGTAATAAATCCCTATTTGAATTTTGGGCAGGAGTAGAGGATGATTTTTCTGCACTAAAAACAAGTGCATTTCGCATTCTATTACCATTTTCAACATCCTACCTTTGTGAAACTGGATTTTCTGGTGTGGCTTCTTGGAAGACAAACTACAGATCCTGGCAAAATATAGAAAAAGAGCCGAGAGTGACTATTTCTAACATTAAGTCTTCCTTCGAAAAACTTTGCTCTGCAAGACAGGCCCAAGGAAGTCACTAATAGTTATTAAATTTGTTTTTAATTTAGTATATTTTGATTAAGTAAGTTTTGATTTAGTAAATTGTTTTACTTTAATGAGTTATTAAATATGTCGAAATGTATTTTGTTTTTTATGTGTATGTGTGCTTTCCTTTCAGTCAGTTAATCAATTTGTTTTAAATAATATTTTTTTCTTGGATATTCTCGCGCCCCCCTTCTAGTATGCTCGCCCCATAGGTTGAGAATCGTTGGAATACATAAACAATATCACTGCTCTATCTAAATAAGTTTTTAAATCACCGTCCTCACAGTCTGGGGAACGTAGTTCAAAAAGGTAATTTTTGAACTCAGGAAGATCTAAAATTTGAAGATTCTTCTAAATCGTAGATTTTATTATTATTATTATTATTATTATTGCAATACTTTCTATTTGCGAACTTTATATGTGCGAAAGTAAAAATAATATTATTGATAGCAAAATAGATTTGAAGAATTCAAATTAACTGCTTTGTTATATTTTGCTCTGGCAAATGAATTTGTTCTTAAATTTTAAAATATATATTTCAACAAAACGATTGTTTGCTCCTTTAAGCGAAATTCACAAAAGATAATATATGATTAAACTCGTGCAAAAAATCCTTATCTTGAAGTAAGAAAGAAATTTTAGAAAAGAAATTACAAATAAAAGCATATAGAGGCAAATAATATATTATAATGGATAAAAAAGAACTTTTGAAAATCCTCTGGATTTGAAAGCATTTTTTAATTAATATTTTCAGAATAGGAGACTCAAAAACTCCTTTTGAATAGCTATCTTTGCTTCTGAAACAAAATTTTTCATACTTATTTTCTGTTCTGAAGATATATAATATTCTCCATTTTTTTTACTGCATTCTAGACTGATAAATGAAACAGAAAGCCTATAAAAAGTAAAAGAAGAAGTAAAAGCATATTTCTCTTACAGTTGCTTAATATCTAGAAAAACTTCGTTCGAAACAAAGTCTGTACATCTGGTCACGCGGATCTTGCCGAGTCTGCAAGAAAACAACGGGTCCTTTACCAGCTGTGACAACAATCAATAATTTTTCACATCAACAAATATTCTAGAAAATTGCCTCCATATGCTTTCCTATGTTCCGATGGCAACGAACATTCCGTTAGAGAAAAAAAAAAGAGAAGAGTTGTCAACTATTTCCTCTAGATAATCTTTCAAGGCGAAAGAAAAATATTTGAGTTTTTTTGCAGAATAAAAATGGAAAAAAATAGATATATTTTGCAGGAAATATTCTTGGATTTTAGTCGTAAATCAAGTTATTTTTTTAACTAGTAATGTATTGTATATCAATTCTCTAAACTTTGGGTAAAAATTTATCGAGTCAGATATTACGACTCGATGCGATTACGATTACGATTATAATCACCGCCAGATATTACGAGTGGTGCAAAGTTTTATATAGGATATCAATATTCCTTTAAACCTAATAAATAATCAATGTTAAGAACGCATGGTTGGGATTATAAAAGTCTCATTTAATTTTCATTTTATTTTATGGATTATTTTTATTTTATTAAAAAAGAACGGTAATCTAGAAAAAAAATCATTTTAAATGTTTTCTTAAGTATCCGTAAATTTTAATTCTCTTTGAGTCTTCAAAAAAACGGAATGAAATGTATCTATCAACGCGATAACTCAAAAAGAATATTAGTAGACAATTACATTTTCTCATGTGTTCTTAACAATAAATTCATGAATCCTTATCAAATTTTGTATACACAGTTGCATACGAAAGCGGGAAATCTTTTTGTCTTTCCATTACGTTAATGTCAATACTATAAATAAATACCAATGATTGCCATGTTTGAATCATCCCTGTCTTGCCTACGTGAATTTTTATGAGAAAGTAGAGGACGAGAATTGAGAATGAGATCTAAAGTTCAAGACTTAATCATGAAAAAGGCCCACACTCACTACTTGAAGAAGAAGGAATATCAAGGATTATAATATATATATATATAACATGATGCTTAAGATATGTATGATAATCTTTAATATATATATATATTTATATCAAGGTTTATCATACATAACCTATCAAACTGCCATGTTTGAGTTGCCCCAGTCTTGACTACGTGAATTTTATCTCGAAAGTGGAGAACGAGAATTGAGGTTGAGATCCAAAGGCCAAGACTGAATCATTAGTCGTAATCACAGCACTTGCCCACCCAAACTCTTTTGTAAAAGGCATGTTCCTTCATCGGATTGGAAATAACTCGATCCAGCAACAATGAAAAATTCATCAAAGAATTGAGAATTTTCTTTTCTAAAAGGGCAGCTGCTCATCCACATACCCTTATTGTTTCCTATTGGTTCATGAAAACTGAATAAAACAATAAGTTAATTTAATGAAATTGGATATGCATTTAATATCAAAATTGCTAATAATTTACGAATTTTAAAATAATCCACCAATGAGATTTGTGTATGTATATATATATATATATATATATATATATATATATATATATATATATATATATATATATATATTAGCGAAATTTCGTAAATGGTTTTAACACCAGAAAAATTATTTATTCTTGTCGCTTAAAAGAAAAAGATTTAAAATCCATGCACAATTCTTTTCATTGTATCATAAAACTAAACACGATATACTCTACATTGTGGAACTGTAATCTAAAGTCGAAAGGGAAAACTTTCGCTGATATAAAATTCTATTCAATTTATTTTTTAAATTTTAATTTGCGAATTATTACAAGCAAAGATGAGATGATTACAAACTATTTTTTGGAAAAGAAATATTTTTTAGAGTGGGCAAAACTAAATCAAATATAACCCTCTATAGTTTTATTTGATTCAAATTTTTCAACTGAAATTATAATTCGACCTCATAAAAGATATGATCCTTTCTAGTAAAAATATAACAATTATCCTCATACCTGCATGCTCTCGCAAATTTTTGCAAATGTATTCAAAGTTTTTATTTCCAAAAGTCATAGAGTAAAATAGGAAAAAACACTCTCTAGAAATAACACTTAACAATATTTTTTGTAGTAAAATGCATACAGCTATAAAATTAAAGAATTTACTTGAAATAATTGTTCTATTGGTGTTAAAATAAATTTAATAAAGATTTTTTTTTAAAAAAAAAAAGCTTACTCATAATGCTGTACTATAAAGTAATTTTTTTTTCAAATTTTATTATTTTCTACTTTATAGACATTTAATCGTAAATATTTTCATGAATATTATATATTTACGAAAGCTTTTTTCTTAATATAGTACAAGGTGACGTTATTTGCATAAATTCCTAAATTTAATTAATTTACAGCTTATTTAATTATGAAATATACATATATTGTATTTTCGTCAGAATACAAAATTTCAAGACATTGGCGCATCAAACATTGTGAGAAAAACTGTATTGTAAAATTCTATTTTCACAAAATATGAAAATAAACAAAGTTAAATTTAAAAAAATTAAAAATACAATATTTTAAACAAAACTTTATTTGAAATTATAAACTGGAATGTAATCATTGTTATGAAAGTTTTTTTCAACTGGGACTTTTTATACATTTAAGCAGCAAAATTCTTCTTAAAATTATCTTGGGAAAAATCCCTTTCTTAATTTATAGAAAAGCAGTTTCTAAAAAAACTCAACATTTTCCATAAATAAAGTTTTTTGAAATCAAAAAAAATAATTAAATGATAAAATAGAATTAAGACTCTTTTATATAAAAACATATATGTAAACTCAGAATAAAATATTCACTTATTTAATAAATGAGCTGTAACGTTCTAATTTATTAAAAAAAGCTTCGAAATTCTCTCCCCAAAACTTTATTCTCTTTTGATAAAAACTGTCTTTTATCAAATAAGTAAGACTGGAGAATATTTTTACTTTAAACAAGAAAAGAATTACTTTTCTCATAAATGATGAAAATCAGTAACGATGTTAAAAATGAATAATCTTTAATGATTTTGAACTTATTATATTGAGTTTTAAAAAAATAAATTGCATTTACCTACCGAAAGTATTTATTTAGGAGACATAAAATGATGCATTCTGAAAAACAGCAGAATTAATCTTTAGCTGAAAATATTTTGAAAACTGACAATGGCGCTTTTGAAATCCCAATTTTATAAATTGATGATATTTTTTATCCATTCTGAAAACATTGCAAATGATTAATTCTAGAGAGGTAATAAATTTGTTTTACCACTTCACAATTTCTTCAATATAAAAGATTTATAGAAAAGTTCTTTATTGCTGTATCTATTTTTAATAAAATGCCACTCTTTGCAAAGGAAATTTTACTTTGTGAAACAGCCACCTGCTGTATTTTGTGTCAAGTTTTTCCAGAGTAATGACTAAAATAAAGCAAGGATAAAGTAAAAAATCAAAAGCATCTAAGAAACTGAAAGTTTTAGTATATAAAATTTCATATTGAGGTACATGAAAAATTATATCCAACATATTTGCCAATATAAATCCAATATATTTACCATTCTAAAGATAATCTGCTTATTTTTAATAAAATGAATTTCAAAATAGTTCCTTGAAAAGAAAATGAATTTCAAAATAGATTTGACGTTGTAAAGGATAACCACAAAATCTTTCTTTTATGAAAAAATGTTTTAAATAAAAGTTTTAGATTTAGACATAAGCTAGTTTTTGTTACTTGTAATAGTAGTAATCAAGATCATGATAGAATCAATTGTTCTAGTAAATTTCAACACCCCTTTTCCTCTTTGCACAAAAATTATCATGGTGATATTCCATTACTCAATACTGTTCATGAGTAGATTTTATTATTTACCACTTACTAGACACAACATATAGCACTCCTTATCCTAACCTTCAAGCTTAATCATCATTCAAAAACTTTTCCTTTAATGTAATCTCGAAAGAAAAAAAATTAGGAGCTGTGATTTTCAGAAAATCATAGGATTCATCCCATCCGGTCTTACACTCTACATCCAAATCCTTTTGGGAAGTTACCAAAACATTTGAAGTCTTTAAACTTTTGCGGGTTAATTTCTTTATGGTAGGGACATCTTGATGATTGCATCCATAAAAACGCATGAATTCTTGTTGAATATAAATGACCAATTTCGTTTCAGGGAACCATTAAATGCATTACACTTTTTTTCGATGTTTTTTCTAAAATATTAAATGTTTCACTGATTCTGTTGTTTATTGACGAAAGAAATGGTGTGATCTGTAATTAAAAAAAACTACTCAAATATGGCTTTGCATCGAAAAAAATATATTGCATTACTATCTTCAATATTATCTTGTTTTCTTTCTTAAAAAAAAGATAAGCTAATATTTATGAACTTATTATGAGCATATATGCTCAGATATCAATTCGTTTCCTCTGTTGGACATCAACTAATTACAACAAGGGCTGTAACTTCAGGACAAGGGTATGTAATTTCTGTAAAGGTTGATATAAAATGCCAGCTATATATAAATATGATATTTTAATAGTGAGAGTTTTGTGACTGAATTGAGGTAGAGAGAAAAGAATCGCCAAACTGTGAAAAAAGAAATGTCTGTCACTTTGAATTCAATAATGTACTTGTTACTTAAGTTAATGGCCAAAAAAAAAGGTTTAAGAATCTTAAATAATTACATTACTAAATTGAAGTGAGGAATAATTGAATAAGTGACTCGATGAAATAAAGAAAAAACATTTTTACGAGATTATTCGTTTTTACAAATCTCGACATTAAAAGGAATATAAAGAAGATTATTGTCTCTGTTCTCTGCTGGCTAGATGTCTTAAATGTTTAGTTTTAGTTTATATTTGAAGCTTCCTTTGTTGTTTTTTTATGTTTTTCTGCTTTCACAAAATTACATTTTTTAACTAATTCGCATTTATGCTTGTAAAATATTTATATATGACTATTCCAATATTTTAAAAGAAGTTATATATCCGTATGACATTCAGTTCGAAATCATTTCGAAACTAGTTTGTGTTGTTTGAAGCTGGTTTACAAGGCTTATTCCTCCATATGCAAAATTCCGCTGTCTTATTGTAACCATTTGTGATACGTCATCTATGATACTATGTTTAATTTTTACTACATTCATTTTCCTTTCATTAAAATTATGTTTTTTTACATTCATCAAATATCTTTTCTAACTCTCTCAAAAAAAATCAATAAATTGTCCAGTAATGCAGAGTTTTCAAACAGATAAACCTCTGCGACAACTGCTTTTTAAAATAGACTTATTTTCAAATAAATTTTTAATACATTCATGAAATTTTGTGTGAAGTATTTTTTTTTGTATTGTCAATATCTTTATGTGCTATTAAATAATAGGATTAAAATTATATTTGAGATCTCTACTTTGAGAAGTTACCACTGAGAATATCTTATGAACTATGAATCGAATTTGCTGTTTTCAGAGAACATACACTATGGCAGAGGAATTTTTATAGATTTAAATGCGCATATTATCACAAGAAATTTTATTTAAATCAAGCAATCTTAGCATGCATATCCCTTATCAAATGATTGTTGCTAAAAAAAAAATATCTTAATATAAATATATGTTATAGCTAATTAGTTGGATAACTTATTCTAGTTTAAAATATAAATTAATTGATCATTATAACATCAGTCAGTAGAAATGTTTTCCGATCTCTCGTTATTTAATAATTTTATTAGAAATCATTTGCCCGGTAATCAATTTTATTATCAGATATTTAATCACAGAATGAATTCTTAGACATTCCAAGTTTGTTTCAGAAGACATCCTTTCAAATCTAAAGCGCCCTCATTCGAAATGAAACCTAATAATAAGGGTCAGAAGGTAAACAAGTAATCTGAAAACATTCAGTACAAAAAGGTATTACGAGTGAGGCCTTGAATTATAGTTACAGAGAAAAGAAGTACCCAATTTCGTTTACTTCTCACGGATCAACGAGATGGAATTCAAAGATAGAATTCTTAGATTCATTCAGGTCATGTGTAATCAATAGTAACTGAACATTTCCAGACGAATCTGTTGTGGCTGTCTGAACTCAACTCATAACAAGTCTGATATTTGTAGAAATAGTTTTCCTACATTTTATCGTTCATGTGATCTTCCAATATTACAACAGTATTTTGATTTTGTGCTTGGGTATAGTTTGCTGGTGGAACAAAGAATCTAATCCGATTTTATTCCGCTGATGTATTTACAGCAGAAACAACTATTATAATTTCCGAAGAATAGCATCTTTTCTGCTTCAAAACTCTAAATGATTTTATAGCTTTTTATTACTGAAATTTAATATTGAGTCTTCAACTGCAGGCTTTAAATCTGATTTTTTACTTTGTGTTTCTAAATTTAAGCTCATTACCTCAAATTAAATAGCTATCTATTTTTATGATATGACAATTGAGTAATATAACATTGTACTTTCATCATAGCAATTTTTTCTCATTTTATCTGTAGGAATCATGCCTAAGTTTTTAACACGTGTGGATTTAGGATAGGGGAATTTAGGTTACTTTAAAAGATTGTTGCAAACATTTATCCCTTTATCCCTTCTCTTGAAGAGTGAGAAAATGCTGAAGTGAGCAGTTTTAAAAAGCGCAGTATAATTAATTAAATTAAAAAGTGGTAGGAGAATATTTCAGAATGAAGTTAATACGGGTTAAAATATAATAAACCTATCAAAATTACAAAAAAGTAAAACAAGAAAATGTGAAAATGTTATTTTTGTTTATTATAGAATATTACATTTTTTCACTTTTACTCAAAACTGAAAACGATTTTTTTATGAATAAAGACCTTTTAATTCTAATACGTTATTAATCGTATTCAAAATGGAGAAATAATAGTGAAAAGTATATTAAAAGGAAATCGGAAACCAAATCCTATTTTGTTATTACAAGAGATTTGCTTTGTAAAAGTGACATAAATAGATCAAGTTCAACATAACCTCCAAGATAAATGTCACATTTTAAGCCAAATGTGAGATTGAATAACAGATGGGACAAATGACGGTACGATTTCATTACTGCAGAAGTAACCACGGAATTATTAAGAATGCATGATGATAGCGTAGAAAAAGAAGCCATGCATAGATGCAAGATTTTACTTGTAAGGATTCTCTGTTTCTGTTCGTTCAATAATTCTAAGACAGCATATTTTTTTTATTTTTTTTCACGAAGGAAAGATTTTTTTTCGTTATAAATCCTTCGAAATTAGCAAAGACAACAATTTTCCCTCAAGTATTTTGAAAACAGTTTATCTATTTTTTTTTCCTCTTTGTATATTTATTATTTGCTTAGCTATGTGCTGAATGATATAATCTTTGGAATTTTTAGACTGATCGACAAATTTTTGTATTTTTTTTATTAGGATTTGCTGTCATATAACTTTAAAAAAGAATAGTATAAATGAACAAACATCAACAAATATTAAACCTTCAATAACAAATATCAAACCTTCAATATTCAGAAAATATTGTTTTCAAAATTTATTTGAGACATAATTTAAAGCTGATACAAGTAATTTATGGCTATACAAGCATTTTTTTATGTTTAATATTCTATCCTATATTCAAGAGTACAGTATGCTATCATTTTATTTAACTTTAATTGATCTTATTGTTATATTCAAATTAACTCATTGTTATTCAAGTACAAAAGAAAATTTTTATGTATTCGTGAAAACATAATTTATATATCAGGTCTGTATGGGCATAAAATAATACAAAATTAGTTATGGCAAGCATTTGGAAAAATATTAATGGTATATTTTGCAGAAAGTAGACGCAATATTTAACGTGTATAAACCGATTTTGCTTACTTACATAATAAATGAAGAAAGAAAAAAAATATGTAACCAATTTTGAACTTTTTTCTTTATTTATTGTTGTTTAAAATTTTACATTTGTGTGTTCTTTATAACAAAAAACTATTTTCAAAAAATTTCGAAAAAGTAACTATTAGTTAAACAATTAATTTTAATTGAATTTTGATTCCATATGGCTAGCATCATCTGAAATTAACAAAAAAAAATGGCTTTAATATTTTATGATATTTGAAGCAATAAATTTTTAAAGATACTAAAAATCAAAAAATAATATTTTAAAAACTCACTTTTGCTATCGTGTAATAAGGAGACAATAACTATTTTTCAAAAATATTCATCTCAAAATTATTAAGGCGTAAAGAATTTCAAGTAATTCTGTGAAAAATTTAAGCCTCAATGAAAATAATTAGAAAGAAAACTTACTTAAAGAAAACTTAAAAAATAAAATACATTATAGTTGTAATTAAATCTGCAATTTATATAAACATTTAAAAGTATTTCTTTCTGCGCCTCATTTTTAATAATTTGCTTGGACTATGCTTTTGTTAATATATGTATATTACTACTAATAAAAGTATATGTACTAATAAATAATAACTAATAAAAGTATGTGCATAATAAAATACTAATAAAATTATGTGTATGTGTGTGAATGTTTAAATTTCATTATTTGTTTGAAACGATAGAACGAAAAATTTATACAAAGGATAAAAAAATAATGTAATTTTAATGAAATGTGCAGATGAGAAGAAAATAAATGCAAAAATGAAATGCTGGTGAAAAAAATATTTTTAAAATACAATACTAAATATGTTTTCTATATATTATTACAGTATATAATAAATACGGTATTCTGTATATGTTGTTGTCTCTTATGGCACTTGACATAGACAAGAACGATGCAAAATCAGCGATTTTTTGCCCAGATTTCTTTAGTGTCTCTTGTTTCAGAAGCGCCCTGTAGGGCCAAGAGTACGACTTATCTACTCATGTGTCACAACCCTTTTTACTGGGCAGACTTCATTCATACATTTCATTCACTGAACGTAATTTAGAACTGAATCAGAGAACGATCACCTCTGAACCAGTGAACTATATAAAATTCCATGAGAATTCTACAAAAATTAATATAATTACCAAAGGTGTTATGGCATTTTTGTCTTTAAAACATAATTTATTTTAGCAAAATATTTATAAATTATAAGACCTTGAAATTACTATGCAAAGCTACTCCCATAAAAATGTCAAAATATGGCGATAAAGAGTTCTATTTAATAAGAAAACCTGTTTCGTAACCTGCTCGAAACTTCGAAAAGAATTTTCTATGTTTAGAACTGCATAAATAGAGTTATTTATTCTGAACTATATAAAATTCCCTGAGAATTCTACAAAAATTAATATAATTACCAAAGGTGTTATGGCATTTTTGTCTTTAAAACATAATTTATTTTAGCAAAATATTTATAAATTATAAAACCTTGAAATTACTATGCAAAGCTACTCCCATAAAAATGTCAAAATATGGCGATAAACAGTTCTATTTAAAGCTTTGTGCTTATTACAAAATGTGTTGGCTACATGTGTTTACAAGTATTTTATACAAATAGATATTTTGTGGATTCACTTCCTAACATCTGAAGTGACTTACCAAATTCAACGCCATAATTGGAAATTTAAGGTGTGTGAGTGGGGGGAGGGGTGTTTGGGGGGGGTGACATTCTATTTTACTTTATTTGATACTGATTACAAATTTGTATTAAGTTCTGTGTTTGAAGTTGAATAAATGCTTTTATTATTCGGCTATATATTAAAAATGATTTCACGCAGATCTATGAATAAAGCTATAAAATATATTACAAGATGTGTTCAGTTTTAAAATAGAAGAATTATTGAAATATAATATGCTTTCTAAAGAGAGGAATAAATGTTATTATTTTAATCCAAAATATATACCGAGGTTATTCAACAGATTAATTAAATAAATTCGAATAATATTTATTTTCCATAAAATGTTTCATAATTTTATTTTTATGAAAAAATTTCATCAAAGAAAATAATTATTCTAATTTTTTTTCTTCTGCTTTAAAAATGATCTGTAATAATCTATTTCTCAATTTTTACAAATTTATTTTTTTAACGACTTTGCATTTATGCCTTATTTATTTTTCAGAGATAGTTTTGAGTATTAACTATGTAGGATGCCCAAATAATTTGAAAATGAAAACGACGTATAATTTTTTACTTCTTAAAAAATTCAAGAATTTTTTTGAAATGCAAATGTTTTTTCCAATGCAACTTTTTCATAGAAAAGAAGTAGGCAAAGACAAAAAAATAATACAAAATAAAGGCTCTAAAAGGGCGAAAACTCTTTTTGAAAATTTTCTCATCTACGTATACAAAACGAAATGCATTTAGATTGAACTCGGGACAGAAAAATATATATATATATATCTACCTCATCTAAAGCTAAAGCTCCTCAAACGTTTTTGCTGAATAAAATATTTGAGAAAAAATTAGAATTTTTCCCTCAAAAAGAAAATTTTTTCCTGTTATCGAAATAATGACTAAAAAGACTGTGTCACTTTGAATTAGTTTTCTTGAGCAGTGGCTTTAAAGATATGTTCAAGAAATCAGACTGAGTGACGTCAAAGTGTTTCAAAATGCTTAAAGAAATTTTCTGTCATTAAGAAATTAAAAATATTTTTTAAATGATTTTTTAAGTTTTTATTTGAATGTCTGCAAAGGCTTCTTTAGATAGAAAATTTCGAAGTTGTTTGGATTTACGGACTATATTTTTTATTCAGAATGTCATTTAAAATGCTTTTTTATTCTATTTTTTATTCTTTATTTTCTATTCTTTCTTTATTTTTTTTATTCTTAGAAATACATTTATTTTGGATGTTATGATTAATTAAGTACTACGAATATTTAATTATCTCAAAAAAGTTCAAACAAATTCAACATCTACATAAATTTTATGTAATAAAAATGTAATTAAATTTAGATAAGTGTTTATAGTCACAGTTTGAAAGTGAAAAAAACTGATCAGTTCCATTCAAAATAGTTTTATTTGATAAAATATCTATTACTTACAATACAATTCACTAGTACAATTTATGTTATAATTTAATTATTAAATTCTGCTAGTACAATTTACGTTTCTAGTATATGTTACATTGCTCTAATTTCGCCATTGTCTAATAAGAACTGACTAAAGAGGGCTGCACATTTTTGTATGCCAATGCTTCAGAATTTTACCAATCATTATCGAAATCACGTTTACATAATAATTGTTTTCAATCCTTTAAATTTCTCTTCGTGTATTTCTGTCGTTGTAAAATCTCAATATGCTAGCCAGTTTTTTTTTTTTTTTAATGAAGTTTAACACAATATCTGTATTGCTTCTATCTTTGCCATGAACATTGATTATATATCTCCAGTGAAAATCGTGCATTAAAAGTAGGTACGATTTTTCCACCATTTAGTTACATCTTATTACAAGGAATTAAATTTTTGTGAATATTCTCTAAATATTCACATTTTGCTTTAAAAAGGAAATTCTTTCACGTTTGGATGGATTTTGAAAGATGGTGTAATTGATATAAATGTTCCATTCAAAGCAGGTTTAGATTATAATTTGCAACTTATTTAAATGAATAGTTTAAACAAACAAGACAGTAAAAAAGAAACACTCTGATATTTCATTAAAGAATTTTACTAACAAACAAAAATTACCAATTGTCAATAATCATGTTTTCAATAGAATTTTTAATCAAGCGTAGTCCCAAATATACAAGATTATTTGCCAAAAAAAAAAACAATTTTCAAAAAATAATATTTATTTGAATCCAAAAATGATATTTTTATAAATATGCAGGAAGCATCAAAGAGTTTCAACAGAGTATTACCCCCAACTTTTGAAATAAATATTTTATCATCTAAGACATCCACCATACATCAACCAAATTTATCATAGTAAGATGTCCTTTTAGTCTGAGAAATAAATCATGTCACAGGGAATCATATTATCTAGATAAAGAGGGCTATCCCTGTTCCGGAGTGGAATTCTTCCTTCAGTGCCTGAACAAAAAGAATGAAAATATACATTGTGAAATAAGATGTAACACACAGTGTGTGATCATCAAATTAACAAATTCTTCCCGTACATCTTTTAAATTCAAAGAATTTCTTAAAAAATTCAAAAGATTTCCTGTTTAGTATTCAAATCAAGTATTATTTTTCATTTAGTTAATCAAAATTTTAGCTAAATAATAATACTATTCACCAAAGATGTATAAAATTAAATTAAAAATATTTAAGGATATGTCGGTAATTTTCAGCAAAATTTATGAAAAAATAATTGTGTTTTTTACTTACTTTGATTTATATCGCATTGTTTCATGTTTGGTAAAAGTGAAATTTTGTAATCAAATTTCTACATTCTTCCTGATAACATTTTAAAGTATATATTCCAGTGTGTTAAATGGCAATGGAGGGAGATAATTATTAGTTTTATAATTTATATTATTAAGATAGTTTATTATTTTAACTATATTTTGACAACTTAAATATGGCGCCACTTGGTGGAAATTTGGGGAAAACTTTATTTAAGATATTATAATATTTATAATAATGAATTTAAAATTAATGCTTGAGGAGCATATGATCAATAGTACTTCTTAACAAAAAAAAAATTACATTAAGGAGAATCTGTTTATAAAAACTGTTTCTACTTTTGTAAAAAGAATCCTTAAATAATAGCGATATATCAGTGAAATGTGTAGGAACTAATTCATTAATGTTTAAATGTTCATATGTACGAATCATAACACAACTTCCACTATTTTTCCCCAATTTGTCAACGGACGCTAATGTTTGGATTGTATTAATTGGAAAAAAATGACCGATTTAAATGTAGACAGTATTCATAGCATTCTAACTTACAAACATTCATCTTCATATACTTTTTTCAATATCTGGAAACGAAACAACTTCCGCTTACTTGCATCTAGTTGTAGACGGGCGCCCAAGTTTGTATTCTATTAAATTGAAGAAATGCCCGATTTGAAGCGTCAGTAGTATTCATAGCCTTCTAACTAACAAAAATTTCCAACTTCATATACTTTTTAAAAATATCTGAAATTAAATTCAATTAATATTTTTGCTAAATTTAAACAAAATTTAGCACAAATTTGTTATTTTTCCATTTTTGAACAATACTCCGACCTGCCTTGAGATACCTGGAAAACTCTGAGTGATCGGAATGCAGCGAAGAGCTTAGATGGGAACTGTAGTTGAGTCTCAACGACCATCACAGCTACGACACAACCCCTCCCATAGGAAACACGTAAGTGATAACCAAAAATATCTCATTTATTTACGCACAAGAGTGGCGAGAACCAGCCACCATGTCGGAAGCTTCACACCTCCATATCTGAAGTGTCACCCGGGAAGGGGCAGTTTCAAATAATAAATATATTAATATTCGGTATGAATAAACCTCTATACGTTAATAAAATATAACGAGACTTTCAATCCAGATAGTAAACACGTATATTTTGCAATTTTCGTCAAATCAAGTCAAAGCTATTAATATTCTTCAAAGTAAAAAAGCTTTAAATTCATGTACCTTAAAAGCGATTTAAACATCGATACAAGCTTATTTATTTCCCAAAGGTATTTTGAAACATAAAGTTTATAATATCGTAGTAAACAATTCAATGCTGAATGCATATCACAAGCGATTTATAATTCTTAATGATTAAATATTTCAAAACAGCATCTGAAAATTATAAAATTTGCATTTTTCAATAGAGAAATCTACATAGTAAATAAATTCTAGATATGAAGAATTAATGATGGACATTTCTTTAAAAACGTCCATCATTAATTATTCCGTGATAAGCATTTTTTCTTAAAATTATATATAAAATTATGATCATTATAATGCAATGTATGAAAGTAATCAGAATAATATGAAATATATATTTACCATATATATATTCTAAAATATAATTCTAAATCTTTTCCGGGAACTACGAGTTATTTTGATTTTTTTTTCCTTTATGCCTGATGTTATTAACAACATATAGAATTCATAATACAATTAAATCAGGAAAAAAACTTTTTGTTTTTGAATTTACATTTAAGAGGCAAAAAAAATGAATAAATTAAATTGAAAACATTTGTGACAATAATAATATCCCTTTGAATAAAATGGCATTTAAAACTAAATATAAGAACAAAAAGAAGTACTTTGCATTTTAATATTACTATTGGAATTCAGGAAGTTCTTTCATAATTAATTTCATTCATAAAGAGTTCATTACAATTGTTAAAAGGTTGCCCAGACATGGGATTGAATAATTTACCTTGAGAAAGGATGGCATATTTTGTTAGTACTTCAAATGATAGCGAATGTGTTATAGTGAAATATCTTTAAATAGTTGACTACATTAAAATGTCATTTGAAATTAGTTTTTACGTTCATTCTTCAGGAAGTTATCTTTTTTATATTTACATTATTTACATTTTTCTACTATATTCGTCGTGAAATGCTGTTATCTCAAATTCAAAATTTGATAACATTTACTTATAAACAGCTTTGTACATTAAAATCAATTGTATTTTCAGTTTCTCTGTATGTTCTATAGTTCCTAACCTACAGAATAAGTTATAGGTTCATGTAAAATATTTGCTATTTTAATGTTTTATTATGCAAAAAAGTTTTAAAAAATCATTTTATACAAGAGTCGAAATACAGTTTAGTTCTCAGTTTAGGAATGAAATAATATATTTCCCACAGCAAAATTTTAATAATTAGATAAACTTCTAAACTAGAAATGTTTTTGCTTTATACCTATTTTTTGACAAAAAAAAATTATTATTATTCCGAATTTCAAAACATTTATCACTTTTAAAGGATATATTTTTGTAAGCAAAAAGCTCAAGCATTTTTTTTACTACTTTTATAAAAATTTATCCAGAACAAAGTTACAAACCTTAAACGATTTAGGCTTAGTTAAACCTCGATGCTAATAACAATATTGATTATTTTTAAAAACGATTTAAAAATAATCAAAATATAATAAATGAAATATTTCGGCTATTTATTTATTAGTTAATTGAAATTATAATATTAATTGAAAGAAATATTGGAATCTATATCAAATGGCAAGAAAATTTTCTTGATATTGAACTTATCTTCCATTATTTCTGTGA
This sequence comes from Argiope bruennichi, assembly GCF_947563725.1. Classification (NCBI taxonomy): domain Eukaryota; kingdom Metazoa; phylum Arthropoda; class Arachnida; order Araneae; family Araneidae; genus Argiope; species Argiope bruennichi. The sequence goes on along the minus strand of NC_079152.1, from coordinate 98,726,870 downwards.
TTCTGAAGAAATTCCAAATTAACACCAAGAAGTTCTTTAGAAATAACTAAACCATTTCCATTAAAATTAAATATTCATGTAACACAATTACAGGGCACTCTGAGGAGGATATCATCTCATTTACCAATTGATCACTAAAAAAATTATAGACTGTGAGATCGAATACAAACATACTGCATCGCCTATCATCTAAAATTGATTCCTCAAAATATACATCATTCAGCAGTGCTGAAGTATTATATTTAATGGCGAGTTATTAATGGTGAGAATGTGCCTGTGTTTGATGTTGATCTCCCAAAACATCTCATTATTTCCCAAAATCTGACAAGTAATTTCTCTTATTATTCCTAAAGAGACAAAGGAAAACAATATTTATTTTTCATTCGTCAGCCTTATTTTCATCATTTACCTTTTATTCTTAATTCATTCCTACAACTGATTTTAAAATTGCAGTTTTCAGAAATGGTATAGTTTTAAAATTGAATGCTGTCTTTTCTAGACTGTGTTTCGAAAAATTGGCATTTATGTTTATTATTTTGCTATACTTAAAGTTAATTGTTTTGAAATGGATTGAAACATAAAACGCTAAGATGTTTCTAAGATTACATGACTAAAATGTTCTAATTTATTCTTTGAACAGAATGAGGAAGCGAGGGAAGTTTTACTTTTAAGTTACACTCAATTATGAATCGATAACAGCTATTCTTTCAACTGCAAATTACATGTTCTTCAAATTTCACATACTTAAAACGAATGTTGAAAATTATTATCATTTGATTAATTGTTTTTATACAATTTTGTTGCAATCGATTTTTTTTCTATGTTTATTTTTTCTCTAGGATGATACTGGTTAAATTTTGTTTTTGATTTTTGCTCATGTGCTATTTTATTATCTAGGTTATAAGAAAGAAAGTAATTTCTCTGTTTAGAGATAAGGCTGCGTTTTTAAGGAAATAGAAGAACGTGATTAATAAAACGTGCCGCATTTATAAGCCCTCTTCATATGAAATTTATTCCACACATGAGTGAATTAACACCAAAATTGGAAAATGAAATGTGCTAAAGAAATATCCCAAAAAAATATGTTAAAAATGTCTACAAGGAAAATTTTTGATAATAAAACATGAAAAAATACTATATGGGGCATCAAAGTAAATAATAACAAACTGTAAAAAAAACAACACTTTCAATATTTATTGATTTATTTTCAACTAATATGTCATCAAACCCATTCAAGAGAAAATAATGAAAATGATAATAATAATAAAGACAAAACAATTGAATTGGCGCAAAGATGAAAATTATCTTGACAATGAAGCAGTTGTCAATTTTGTCCATTACTGTGTAAATAAAGTGCGAAAAATTTATCATCAGTAAATTTTCATATTTTTTCTTTGTCAATTTCATGTGTTGTTTTGTTTTATCTGTTTATTGAAATTCTTTTAATAATTTATTGACGTATAAAGTAAAAATGCAACAAAAAATTAATAATTTCCATTTATTATATTAAAAATTATCCTAGTTCAGTAATAAAAAATTGAACGATTTTCTTTGAATTCGTTATAATTATTTTATAATTAGTATAGGAAAATGTTGTCTCAGAATTCAATTGATTATCAAGAATAATTCTATCTACTCTAAATACTCTGAAATGATTTATTAATTTGTTATATAACAATACAATATTTTGCCACATATAAAATAGTACCAGTAAGAAATTTCGAAAATAAAATTCAGCTCTTAATCGCAAATCTGGTAATATACTAAATTTAGAACAAACAGAAAATGATTAGATTCAATAGGAAAAAATTAACAAAAAATAACTTACTCAAATAACCGCCTTCAAGATTTACATATTAATTCAAAATTTTAACTAAAAATAAAACGCTCCAGGACAATCTAGAAATCTGTATAAAAGTAATCTGTACCTATTCACAAAAATTTGTTAAGTAAGATTGATGTCAATGATGAATATTAAATGAAATAGGAAGTTTCTTTCCCGTATTAAATTAATCAAACATTTTCATTAAAGTTTTCATTAATTTTTATTTCCACAAAAAAATTAATTATGCATACCTAGTTTTGAATGTTTGATATTAAGTTCAGATTCGCGAAAGAAAGATATGGTGAATACATCAACATTTTATCAGAAAAATGAATGTATGGGTACAATTAACTTTTAATCATACCATCTATACTTATATAAACCTCAGTGTGTGTGTGTGTGTGAGTGTGTGTGTGTGTGTGTGTGTGTGCGTGTGTGTGTGTGTGTGTGTGTGTGTGTGTGTGTGCGTGTGCGTGTGTGTGTGTGTGTGTGCGTGTGTGTGTGTGTGTGTGTGTGTGTGTGTTTATGTGTGTGTGTGTGTGTTTATGTGTGTGTGTGTGTGTGTGTGTTTGTGTGTGTGTGTGTGTTGGCGAACTACATAAAAGACTATTTGACCTACAGCTACCAAATTTGGTACGTGTATACTTTGGAGGTCGGGAATGTGCACCTGGGGTCCCTTTTTTTGAAATTTTAATTAGAATTTTAATTATTAATTAAAAACTAACTTTCCCGCCAAAAAACTCATTTCCCCACCGCCAAATGAGTAAGGTTTCAGCATTTTTTTCCCACGCTAATGAGGCTTAGGCTTAACATTTCTCAGCCGATTATTTCAAACGATTCTTTTTATTTTCTTAATGTTTAATACATTTAAAATTAAACGTTGTTAATTAGTCGATCTTTCAGATTCATTCTGAAGTACTTTTGAATCAAAATAAAATAGAGTAAAGGAAATTAAAAATTTCTAATCTGCATAGCGTTACCCAAACTGGCGTAGAAAAATTCACGCATTTGCGTTACCGTAACTGGCATTGAAAATTCACGCATGCGCATTGTGTTCTGATTGTTTACATCTATTTTCAACGGAAGCGGAATTATTTTTAGGTTAGTTGTATGCTTTTGTAATTAAATTGTATTTATGTTAGTTTAAGTTCATCGTTTTTTAAGTAATTTTTTTACCTGTTTTCGACCGATTATTTTAAACGATTCTGTTTATTTTCTTAGTGTTTGATGCATTTAAAATTAAACATTGTTAATTAATAGACCTGCTCATGATGAATCTGAAAAAATTTTGTTGACAAATTCTTGAGATATTACATAAATTAAAAAATATATTCTTTAGTGCCCATAAGGTTTATATGCTCAGTGACTCTGTTTTCAGTAATCATATTACAGAAAAAAATGCTTTGTTTCAGTAAAAATTATTATTATATTAATTTCAGATTAATCATTTCCACTTTAATTTAAAGCATAAATTCTACGGGAGCTAACAGAAAATTAGAGAGATACAGATGACGTTATGACTGAAAGCCTTTATAATATTATGATTGAATTCAAATTGGAAGTTTTAAAATATTTTAATGAAGAAACTATTAAATTAGGAATTACATAAAATATTTAATTATTAAAATTTTAACGAGCATTAAGATTGGCGAACCGGCTGGTCGCCAAAGGCGGCTAGTATGTTATAAATATGATTATATCATTCTAAATTAAAACATTAAAGAAAAGAAAACATTGTTAAAAACCCAATTTTATTAGCTATTAAAAGGAAAATTTTTTGTTTTAATAATTGTATATTTTTAACCTTTAATTTGATATTTACTTGTATAATTATTATTGATTTTCATTAACAATTTTTTAAGAATTCTTTATCAAGTGGCATCATTTCTATAGAAGAAAAATCAATTAAATTGAAAAATTAGCTAACCATTAAACTCTGAAAATTTTAAAATTGTATATTGTTATCGGGAACACACAGTTACACATAAGTTCAAAACTCTAATACATCATGAAAAAGTTAAAAATCAAATAAAAAATTTCAGTTTTACGCTCTTGAAACAAATCAAGTACTTAAAAAAGTAAAGTAAATAATAAAATAAATTAATTTATAAAAGGGCATTATTCCATTAATTTCAATTTATTCGACAAAAAAAATTCTTGATACCTTTCATAGTAATTGATGTCACAGCAATATGTAATATTTAAAATTAATAAAAGAGCTTGAATATAATATTTTACAGCTTTTGTATGATTTTGAGTGAGGAATGTCTTTCTTTGCAAAAATGTCATCAAGCGTCTCAGCTTTCTGGGTTATGTGGATAATAAAGATAATCTATTTTGAGCGGAATGTCCTTGTCCTGGAATTTCGGGTCCCGAGGACTGCTTAATGAAGGAGAAGCTCATTTATCAGGGAAGCGCTTATCAATGATTACTTTGGATGGGTCCCCAGAAAAGACTTAAGAAACTTCGAACAATGACTGCAAGTTCAGGTGCTAAGTAACTAACCATACTCTGCTGTAATCAATTTCTGATATTAATTTTGCTGTGATCAATTTTAGTTACAAAATTTTCTGAACAAAATATTATTACTTTTATTAATAAAATTTTATTCTGGAAATTATTTTCAAATATTGAAAATGATAAATATTAATGTAACTACATTGGAATGCTAAAATTATTCACTAGAAGAATTTTAAGCACGTTGTATTTATATAATTATCAAAGCGTACTCTAAAACATAAAATCTGATTTATTATATAAACACACAGTGGTTCTTCACAATATGATTTCATATTTTTATAAGAAAAAAATTTTAATTAAAATATATATTTTGATATTTTACTTTTCTTTCCTTCTGATAATGCATATATACTTGATAGAAATTTTACCTTTATATTCTAGCTCTGTCATATTCAAACTTAAAGGAATATTTTCAATTTTAAGCGAACGAAATCAAAAAGTTTGCAATTAATTATGGTAGCGTTTCCTCCTTTTAAAATCAAACATCAGTTGGAAATATGTGGATATTTCATCTTTCCTAAATATCTCTTTTCATTTCCTCCGTGCAATCGTGAACTATTTCATCTCATTTCTCGTTGATTGCATCTAAAGTTTCAAAATATTAACCCACTTAATGAAATTTTTTAGTTGATTTATTACACTTTAATGTTTTAAAATTCCTTCTCCGTAGATTTCTTCTCCGTAAAAAAATTTTCTCCGTGGATTTGTGATACTGGTCTCTGTGAAAACCCAAGAAAAATTTCTTATTAATTCGAAAGTTTTCCCTGATCTGTACTTATTTATTTCCATTTTCAAGTCAGAATTTTTACTCCTCGTCATTTTCTTGCTGTCAAATTTTGTGAAAAGCAATTCCTTAAGCCTTGCTTTGAATAAATTCCAAAACTGTTCACAAAAATATTTCGAATATTTTTCATTTTGACAGGTTTCTACATGTTATAAGTTCTGATTTTATATGAATTGGTGAAAATAGAATTATCTGGGTTAACCAAGCTTTCTCGGCACAAGGAACGTATTATTTGGGGGGAAATCTAAATTTAGTCTTGATCTCTCAATATAATACCAAAATAAGTAAAATACAATTTTATCCGCAAAATCTGAAATAATCTTTAGTTTTCTTATTGTATAATTAAAGTAAAATTTGTAGAAACAATCAGTTGAACGATCTCGTCCTCTGGAAGCTATTGCTTTCAACCGCAGCACAAACTAAAAATAAATCTCTGCTGCTCAAATGTCTGAATTATATATGAGTTTGTAGAACTGAAATCAAAAAGGCATTGATTAGAAAATAGTGAAATTGCCAATAAAGGGAAGAAAAACAAAACAGATGAAAGCGGGAGGGCATACAACAAAGGGCTATTTTTTTCAATTGTCAGCATCTCATCAACTATGAACAGTTTAATTAGTTTTAAGACGATTCTTTCATCTCAGATCTGTACAATGGGTTATAACTTTTTCAAAATCCGTAATTATAAAAATATTTTTAAAAAATTATAAAGTTTTTTTTGTTGTTGTTGTTTCTGATCATATTTTTTTCTGTTCTTGTTTGTAGTTCAAAAACAGTTTTAGCGATTGAAGGCTCTTATTTATTTAAATTTAAAGGCTGGCTTTATGAAAATTAAATCCTAAAAAAATTATTAAAATGTTGTTTTAGGCTAAAAGAAAGAATACCTTCATATGAAGGAATTTTATTTATTCTTCAATAAATTATATGAAATAAGTTAAAAATGAAAGATGGTTGGAAATGCTTAAGAAATTTTCATGTCAAAATTAATGTTTATAAAAATAATTTTTTAAAAATATCTGAAATATAGACAATCTTCTTTTCTATCATTTGTTTCTAATACTTTGCAGGATATTTTTAAATATGAGATATAAAAATATATGCTTTTGCACCACTGGGTTTAATGCAAAAAATTTTAACACGAATTAAACATTTGAAAGCTTTATTTTTCCAAATATATTTTATCGTTTTATAAAAAATTATAATGTTGTAAATAAAAATAACAGAACCGACTTCATATAAAAATATTTAAAAAACCAGCCGAGAAGAATCTATATAAATAAATCCAATTTCTCTTGAAAACTTCGAACGAACGTTCGAACATGTACCAAATTTTAATGATTTTTTTTTTCAGTTGCATATTTTATTTTGCATGTCTAATATTTTCCGATTCACTGCTTAGTATAAAAGAAAAAATAAACGAAATAATTTATAATAAATTAACTTCTTAATGGACTTCTCACTTTTTTTTCTAATAAGAAGACCTTGTTATAAGTTTAAAATTAATGGCCACACTTTTCTTCAGGAAACGGTGAAATTATCTGAGTTCGGAATAAAATAGAATAAAATAAATTTCAAGGAGAAAAAAATTCTACACAACATTAATCGTTTTTGAAACTACCAGTTTTATCTACCGAATTAAACTACTTTCCTAATTTCTTCTTCTTGAAAATTTAGGCCAATCGATAAATTTCTTTTAGTTCCAAACACATTAAAACTGTTCGAAATATTACATTCCTTTGCTTTTAAAATATTTTATTCTTTCAAAAATATCTGAGGTAGGACATAAAGGCATCAAAGTTAAAAAGTCATGCAGTATTATTCAAAATATATCAAACGAATTCAAAACTAAAGAGAGCATTTAGTAAATTCATTTACATATTTAGTGACAAAAAAATTTTTAATGTTTTAGCTAATAAAACTTTTAGCTCATAATTAACGCCCTATATGAGAATTTTATCCCATATCAGCAGTTTTAGTAATAATATTTGAATATTACAATGATGTATTTTATCGCTTATCACATACTGTTTGAAATCTTGAGTAACGTTTTCATTTCTTTTGTTACATTTTCATAAAATGTTTTGTAAAGTATACACGAAAAGTAAGAAAAACTATATATGTATCAATATGCATGTAAATAAATTAATGTGATTAATATTTAAGTTAATGTGATTAATGGATAATTGTTAATGATAACTGGCAGTTATTAAATTATTTATCATATCACTGTTATTATTAAGAAGCATCAATTCTTCTTATTATTAAAAGTGATTATTTTTAAAACTAAACTATAAATTACCCTAACCATAATGAGAGAGTGTGTGTATGTGCATGTTAGTGCAAATGTATAGAATAAAAAAGCATCAAATTACATAAGAAATGATGAACATGAATATAAGAATACTGCAGGCATTAAAAACCTGTAAGAAAATGTACAGAAATTGTTGTGAAGTCTTAATTAGAATGTCATTTGCTCTAATTTCAAAACCTGATAAATAAATATAAAGGATCTGTACTATTTGGCAAAAAAATATATTGAAAAAAATTAGAATTAAAAAATACAATTAAGAGTATTCTTGAAAATTAACTAATATAGCTAGCCATGGAATGAAGATATTTTGAAGAAACTGCTTCATAGGATCACTTAATTTAGTATTTTACTGACAAAATTAAATAAACTAAACAAGAGTTTTAGTCTCGAAATTATAATAAAAAGAGAAGCGAACAAGAAATAAGAAAGTTCCTGGATTAATCGAAAATTCAAAAATCATTAAAAATTGAGGCAAAAACGACAATAAATCCGAGGAATTAGTAACATAGCTAAAACATTTCTTAAGAAAACAACAAAATACAATTGGACAAACATTTTTATTCATTGTGTCTACTTCGTTAATTCTCTTTCATAAGCATTTATCCTCCACGGTTCCTATAAAACTTTAATATTGTATTTAAATTCAAGAATGAATATTCAAGGAGTTTCCAGGAATTTCTGAAGCAAACCAAATTGGAAAAACAAGCAAGAATTCTAATCGAAACTTTAAATAAACTATCTTTAATATGAAAGAAATGAATATTACTACCATCTGTCTAAATGTTGCATTACAGGATTAGAATTCCAAAATCTATTTCATTTAAATGTGGAATTTAATTTAAAGAGTTTTGAAATCTTTCGGTTCTTATTGAATAATAGAGATCAATAAGAAAGAATATGGAAAATAACAGACAAAGTATTCTTTTAATTTTAAACGTAATAGAAAAGAAGTATTCCCATTCTCTCTTCTGATTCATAGACATTTGTGGGTTGCATGCAATTTTCTTTAATTTTAAGAATGAAATATATTAGTTTATTTGTATTGTAATAAAATTATAATTTTTTTCAATGAAGGAAACTCGGCATCAAATTTATTGAACACCTTTATTAAATTTAATTTTTTCATATAGCAAAGATGAAATTTTGTAACGGATTTTTATGTCTTGTGCTAATATGCAAATGTTTTGATTTTTTTTTAATTTTTACAATTACATATTTTTTTGACAATGACTTTTTTTAATATTTTCAGAAATTAATGATTAGGCAGTTCATTATTTTTATTAATATCTAAATCAATACTATTTTTAGAAATTTAATTTTAGAAATGGGATTTCAAGAGACCGTAATCTTTATAATAATGGATTATGTAATTTAAAATCTGGAAAATAATTTTTTACAACTCTGTTCTTTTTAATGAAAGTATATTTTTAATGCTTTTTTATTAGTATTTTTTAATATTATGAATCATAATAGGTAGGAATAAAAATAATTTTATACAAGTCCTTACTAAAATACTTTGAATTTTTATAATTTATAAGCTTAATTTCGATAGTTGGTTTATAACAATTTCCTGCATATAATCATCTAATCTTTCAATATTCTAAGACTATAAATATCCTATCAGCGATAGTTTTCAGTGCGATATCAATGTAATTTTTCTGTAAATGAAATACAATTTTGAGAGGAAAATCACAAAATTTTAACTAAATCACAAATTTCAACCAACTCTAAACTAACTACAAGGCGAAAATACTTCAACAAAGGATTACCTTGTCGGTAAAGGCGATATATAATGATCAGAAATATGATATTAAACCAGAAAATGTATCTGGAACAGAATTTACCGGTCTGACCTTTTATCAAGTCATTATACCTCTTATTGACGGAATGTTAATAATATTTCCTTTTTCTTATTAAAAACATCTAGTAGCATAAAAAGATTTGTGCTTCAAAATGCGATATATGCAATTCAAAAAAAAAAAAAAAAAAAAAACGCTGAAATTCCTCTATAGGTAGAACATTGGTTCAAGGGCTATAACATTTGGCTCGTAGTTATTTCTTGTGTTGTACTATTATAAATCTATTGATGTACTTAAAATAACAACAAATTAATGTCTTCCAAAATAACTGATATCTGTTAACTATAAAATGTTTAAAGTAACTTACTCATTTATCTGAATTGAGTTGTCTTGAAATGCAAGAAGAAAAATATTTCGATATGGAAATTTCTCTATATTTGATATTTTTTCATCGATTGGATAAGACACCCTTAAGCAAGACCAAAATTTCCTATTCATCGATTTCGTGATATACATTGCAATTCATGTTATTTTCTATATTCTCGTTATTTAGTATTGGAAATCGATCATGCTTTTTGCTTACGATATGATACCTTAAAAAATATTAGAAAGATATGAATTGTCTGCTTTTCCTGGTACTTAATGCATCGCTCTATTTTATGTTCTTTAAATTTTCATTTTTCTGTCTGCCACTGGAATTGAAATGGTGAATAATGAAAAAAAATAAGGTTGTTAAACCATTTTATTTTTTAAAAGGATGAAAATATGCAAAACTGCTAACTAAAATTACTTCAAAGAAAACGATTTCCTGATATCGTGTTAAGGCTAGTTTCTCAGATATTCATATTTTTCCTTTAATTTGCAGTAAAAAATATGATTTAATATTTCAAAACAAAATTTTGCTTAAAGATGTCCAAAATACAATCTCATAATATTTTATTTTCTACAAAATATTGAGTACCAAGCATCGTCTACATCTTTTACTTTTCCATATACAATGTATAGAAAAAGTATTGAAATCGTCGAAACATACAAACTCCAGATTTTGACAAATCTCCGAATTTCAGGATTCACAGAATTTTCAAAACGCATTTTTGGTTTTATGCATGTTTACTTGTCTTCTATCTGTCTGTCTGTGAACCCGATAATTCAAAAAGACTTTGAAATAGACCGATGAGAGTTTGCATACGCAGTTTAGATTGAATTTGTAGATTTCTATCAATTTTTAAACGAAATTCATTCAAAGACTGTCTGACTGGCTATTCGAATATACGATAGCTATAAAATGTAACGAGATAGATAGATAAAATTTTATGCACAGGTTTAGCATTAAAATGAAAATTATTATCAAATATTTAGCCAAATCCATCAAAGGGTTGACCTTCTGTCGGCGGGATACATATAAGCACAAGAACTCAAAAATTCAAGGACTAAAATTAATGAAATTCAGTATATAATATTGTGGCTAGAACTGTAGTTCAATGTTCAGTGTTTTCAATCGGTTGGAACAAAGACGTCCAAAATGCATATTCGCCGGATATATCAGGAAAGGTGCTAGATTCCGCGAAAGATTAAATAACACATTAAACAAAAAAATTATGCCTTAACATACATTATACCTTATACATACAATATGCATAAAACATACATTATACCTTATACATACAATATGCATAAAACATACATTATACCTTATACATACAATATGCATAAAACATACATTATACCTTAAATTACACACATTATACATAATTATTAACATACATTCTACATATTAAAATAAAAGCACAATTATGCATTTATAAATTTGTATAACACATTTCAATCCCGAAAACATATTTAACATTAATTCACATGACCGTCATATTACGCACTATCATTTGACTATTGTTTATATTAAATATTAGATGAATAATAAAAATAAATAATATAATTAAAATGATAAAATAATATAATAAATGACTACTAAAAAAAATATTAAATAATAAATGACTATATTAAAAATTCAACTATTGTTTATCAATGCGATGCATTGTGTTCGTGATCTAACCTTTTATAAGCAGGTTAGAGGAATAACTGGAGAATATGCGAGAGAGCTTAGTGGAGATTGCTTACAATGGTTTCCCTTGTTATATGTTTTAAAACGTTACATAAATAATAAATATTTATTAATATTATCTTATTGGTGGAATATTGCTCAAATTATAACAAAATAATTTGCCAAATAAGAAATATAAGAATGGAAAATGGCCTCAAAAGATTAAGCTTAGGGTAACTTTAAAATACATTCGTGAATATTTGATGATATTATAGATTAATAAATTTAAACAAAATTAATAATTTTGTTGATAAATAAATTTATACGATAAACTCTGTATGGTCTCTAAAACTTGGAAAGACGGGAATCTAATAATACTTGTTTTTAAATCATTGCGTTTTCTTTGAATATAATTATCATTTATTAAAGCTTATTCCTTTATATGTTTTAAAAATTACTTTTATGCATAAAATGTCAAAATTGATTGCAACAATCTTTTAATGTAACAAATACATTAAAGTTTTTGCTTAAATTTGCGTTAATAAAGTAGTCAAAATTTGTACTGGTCATTACGTAATAAATATTAATGCATACTTCACAATAATGAATTTAATTAAAAAATAATGTATTACAATAATAATATATTACAAAGATCAAATTAGAGGAAAAATATAAAGATAAGAAAAAAACGCAGTTTATTATTTTTCTGTAGAAAATCCGGTAAATGTAGAAAGAAATTCTCAAGATTTTTTTTCGTGAAACGGTTGCCAATTTTCATGGCATGATAAAATAAATGCAAATGGTTACCGTGTGTTCTAATTTAATTGATAATTTAGGCAGCTAAGTAAAAAGTTAATTAGCTCTTACATATTCAAAGAAACATGAGGTATTGTTTGTTCCATCAAAGAAAATTGGATCGATTCCACGATAGAAAAAAAAAACAGTCATTACTAATTGAGTAAGGAAATGACTAAAGCAAAAATAAATGAAACACCGATAATTGTAGATCTCTGTTGTAGGAAGAAAAAAAGATTTTACATAAGAATGAGGATGTTTTATATTTCGGTTTCTGTTTTCTGGTATACGCAGTATTCAATGAAATAGTACTGTAATTGACAAACAATTCGAACTCGAGATTTAGACGAAATTCTTCTTCTTCTTGAATCCGAAAAACACATATATAGAATTACTTTTATCTGTGATATTATAACTTTAAAACGTTTTGAGTTAGACACATGAAATTTGCTATATGATCTTCACACTACATTTATAGTTTTCTATCAAATTTTGAATGATATCTATTCCGAAGAAAGCCGAACACAACAATTAAAATTAGACCGATGGGATTTGGCACACAGGTTTAGAATTTATGATGTAGATTTGGAATCAAATCCGTCAAATGGCTGACTATCTGTCCGTCTTTACTTTTGCAAAATTTAAGCTTGGTAAGACAAAAACATAATAACTTAGGTACATGAAATTTGATTCACATTTTTAACACATGGAGGATGTCAAATTTTGAACGAACTCGCTTTAAGAGTCTACTCTTTGTAAGCCAATACTTTTCCTCATGAATTAGCAGTAACTTAAATATATGATTTTTTTTATCGATAATCTTGTGACTTTCATTGTAATTCTTTACCAAATTTTAGTTGACAAAAAAGACATCAAAAACGCGTATTTCATGTTCAATTACTTGTCTATTAACCGCATATTTATGAAAACACTTGTTTCATACCAATTATTGTTATCGTAACGTTTGTTCGCTAATTCTATATAATTAATCTACAAGAATAAATTTTCTATACTATTCTAATAGCACACAACATTCATGAGTGAAAAATAAAATGTTGTGCAGTCATGACTTTTCCTCTGGTTTCAAAACGAAAATTTTATCAAAAATGATTGGAAGTTATAATTTCAAATTCAGATTAAATTAGGCAAATCTGAATATTTGAAGATCCTAGACATCCTTTTGCCTGCTTCAATTAATTTGTATAAATATTATCCAAAACTGATCTTCGTATTTTTGATATTCATAAAAGGATAATAATTTAGCCTGCTTTAAGTTAACGATGCTGTCTGTTTTATAAAATTTTAAGAAATCAAAAATAATTTTCATTTTTATATGCAGAATTGAAATATTTTATGTGCATAATATACTTATACATGTGCGTAATATGCATATAATGCATGTATATAACAGACATAATAGAACTGACATACAGAATATGCTTAATATAAATACGTCGATTCAAGGATATTAGTGGTTAATTGATTGGTTGAATGTTTAAAAAGACTTTAATGTTAATAATATCATTTAAAGAGTTGGTCTAACAAGGCTAAGAGATCACACTTATTTAATTAATTCATTCGATTATTTTTATCATTATCCTTTTTTAATTATTCTGCAATTTGATTACTTTTCATCAAAGTAATTCGTTTTTCCCCTTATCAATGGTTCGAATATTGATATTCCAATTGTTAATTTTTTTAAAAAAATCTTTAATAGGATTTTTTTAATCGAGATTCTGATGAATTTCATTTGCTCGAGATTCTTCCCAACTTTTTCTTCTTGAAATCTAAATTATATTTGCTTTTATGTTTCTTTTTTATGCATATACAATTCAAACTCATTTTAATGTTCTATTCCATTCATTTTCATTCACTTTTCAATCTATAAATCTCTAAAATTGATGACAAAATCATAAAAGAAAATGTTTAATACTCATTCGAAATTAATCCACCGATTTTATCAGGAAGATAATGAGTTTGTGAAAAGGTTTAAGTTCTTCAAGTGCGTACAGTAATTGTTTGATTTCTTTTCAGATTCATTTCAATTTGAATAAAGGATAAATATATTTTTACACTTGAAAGACTTTATTAACATTTTACTCTAGACTTTGGAATAAATTAAATCAATGATATCTACAAATGTAATTGAGATGCACAAAAAATTTATATTATGAATCTTTGGGTACATCCGTAGTTAAGATATTTGTGATTTTTGATCTAAGAATTCTTTATTATTATTTTTTATAAAAGGCAATCTTCAATTGAAGCTTATTCTTCGATTGAAGATAAGCTTCAATTGAAGATTGCTTCTATTATGCTTTTGATTAACATTTTTCTGTTTAAACTTATTGTCAGTATGATTTGATCCATATAAATCTCTGCCAATTATATATTTTTAAAAAATCAAAATGTAAAGATAGATATTTCAAAATATACGAAGAAAAGAAATCTCCTGAGGGATGCTTTGTAGCAAAATACATATTAGAAAAAATTAAAAGTTACAATATAAGCAGTTAGAAAATCCGACTGTCTTTATACACCACTGAGTACTGAATGCTTAACGGTCTAAAAATATTGTTTGATTTCATACACATCATTAAGATACAAAATTAGAAGAGAATGAATTTGTTTGAAATTTTATCATTCGTGATGATTTCTATGTGCAGTATTATCCAATAAATAATAAGAAGTGAAATCCGAAGCAATCAACAATAACTAACAATCAGAGATGAGTTGCTAAATATTCTGAAACCAGTAAAATGTTACAGAAAAAGAAATCCATTTTGAGTTGTCAATTATAAACACTATATATACAAAAAAATTATTTGGAAATATAATATATTTTGAGAAATAGGAAAATTTGTAGTAAATTTTAATGAAATTTAACCTAAACGGTTAACACTCTACACAAAATTGTAATGCAGCAATCCTAATTTTCTTTGTACACAAGTTATAGAATATAATGATGAATGAAATGAACCAAAATCTAAGAAACATTTTGAGATACAAAGAAATTATGGCTAAAAATATACGTATATATACATTTTTTCCATAAATTTACAACTTAATTTTTCTAAAAACACCTATAAATGAAAAAGTATTTCACCAACAATAAAACTTTTGGTTCATTTCATTGCCCACAGTATTTAAAGCACACGCTGAAATTTTTATGTAAATACTTCCATTAGTTTTTGAGATATCATGTTAATGGTGGATAATTTTTATAAAAATTAAAGTTTGAGAAAATTGAAGTTAAAGAAAAATTTTAGCTAAAAAATGTTTAAAATTATCCTGGATGATAGATCAGACCTTCCTTTTCCTAGAAAATACTATTTTGGAAAGAGAAAAGCCTGAACTACAAGAAATAATAATAAAAGAAGAATTCGCCAATGTGGTCAATAACCAGTGTTTTTAACGTAGTCGGATACCTTAAAAGAATAATCTTTGTTTTACAGTGGATTTTCCATAGCATCGATTCATCAACATACGTTTTGTCAAGAATATGCAGTTCAAAATTTAATCGACGGTCACTATCGATAACAGGGGGGGGGGGTTAATTATAGCTCATTTTTATCTGCTATAAATGAGAGTAATTATTTCAGTACCTTCCGCACTTCAATTTTATTTAATTTTTAAGACATTGCACATACAATGTTGACACCAGTGACATACGTCAATGATTGATGAACAGAAATCATGGTTAATTCAGCAATTTAAAAACATAACGATGCCACTTTTAAAAATCAATCACACATTTTTTCGTATTTAATAGACAATGGCCTCTGTCTGAACTTCTTCAGAAGAAGAAATTCGCTAAGAAAGATTGTGACTTCTCTCTAGTTATAATAAAATTGTTTTGCCATTATCACTAGTTTTGGGAAAATAATGTCTATCATAATTAAATAAATCTATGTTAAGAATTTAAATCATTTAATGCAATCATTTTTACATCTATTAATTCTTATATACTCCAAGTACTTTTAGAAATTAAATTGCCGTCTTAAATTTATGTGTTATAATTTTCATTATTTCTGCCTATTGATAATGCTAAAATTCAAATTCAAATGGGATTTTTTTTGTCGACTGCTCAAACATAAATGGAAATATGGACTGTTATTCCTACTCTTTATTAATTTCTTTCTAACATCCCACTTTTTTCTACCTTTTACATATTTTTGCTTTTGTATCTCTTTACGATTAGGGTTACAACAATGCTTCGAAGCACTCAACCATTAAAGCGATATTTTATTATGAAAAGCACGAGAGTGAGATCAGAAAAAAAATTGATGAAAACAAGAAACGAGAGAAATTCATTAAAATTTAATTCCAGAAACATGCTGCAGGAATAACTTTTATCCTAATAAAACTAATTTGCTTTTAACTGTCATTTTTTAAAAGCAAATTGTTTTATTTATAATACCATAAAAGGATCGAAATATTCCATTTTAAATATTACATGTTTGTTTTATACTAAAGCTTGATGTCAAAGAATATAATAACGTTTAATCACTTTAAAAGAGAATATTGGTAAGAGAATAAGAGTGTTTATTTAAGTTTACTAAATAAAAAATTATTAATTTTTATTAAAATTGTGGCATATAGAAGGAAATCCTCTTTATATTAAACATCATCCTGAGGGATATCTCAAGAATGGAGATGAGAAACTTAAGATATATTTGTTGGTTCTCGTAGTCCTGATGTGTAAAGAAATGGTGTGCGATCGTCAAATCCTAACCAATGAGGGAGCGTGAATCCAATGGGATTGTACGGTGGCCGGTAAAGGCCATTAGGACTTTATTATTATTCGAAAAGAAGCCGGTATTACTTGAAGAAGCGATATGTTATTTAGAAATCTATCAGTTTTCTTTAATCAATAGCGTTTTTAGATATTTCATTAATATAAATTAATAAAAAAATATATCACTAAAATCGCAAAACTTTTAAAAATAGATTCTGTTTTATTAAACATTGTTTTCAGTCCTCTTCAATACCTAAAAGAACTGAATAAAAGAACTCAGACAAAGGGAAGGAAGGCATGAATTTCAAACATTTTTTTTATTAAAATGTATAATTATTTCGGGTTTTTGTAATAATTTTTAAATTACATAGCTGGCTATGATAACCTTTATATTCATTATGCTAAAATATTCGGCATTGATAAATTGCATTCAGCATCAATATAATTTTCAAATCCAGCCGAATTTTAGCTATCATAAAAATACAGTTTATTTCCCTGAAAATAAATGTTACTATTTAAGAAAGTATGATTTATTAAGTTAAGTAGTAATTAGCATTAAAGTAATTACTATTTTGATAGTAACAATCCCTTAGTGATGCATTCATGATAAATTAAAAAAAGGTTTTTATTCATAAAAAATTAATTCGTGAACTACATTGATATAGTATTCAAGATTCTATTAATTCATTTGTAAAAAAAATTATAAACAAATGGAATGCTTATAATAATTTCTAACTAATTTAATGTTCACAGAATAAATTCAGAACCAAAAAAAGCTACTTATTTGCCAGAATCTAAATGTTAGTTCATATTTAAAACTTTTGAAAAACATTCATAGTCTTTTTTTAATGAAACAAGATCTATTAAATTTAATTTCAAATTTAAACAAAGAATTCCTCTTTGAGAAAGCAGTACAATTTTGCAAAGATATACTACAAATTAAAAAAAAATTTCAAGAACTTCGCATTTAAAATTATGTTCGACATTATTACAAAAATAATCAAAATCGTTCTAAAACTCAAAGCAATAAAATAAATAACGTTGAAGCAAGCATTTTATTTATCATGTTATTATTATTATTATTATATAATTACATATCTGGTAGTGGTATTTATTCACTCTTTGATATATATTTTATATATTTGGTTCAATTAATAAATGAAATCATGTTATGAAAATTTTTAATGAACTTTTTAATTTATCTTATTATAAATTTATTTCTAAAACAAGTCTTATAAATAATTGTAGTAAATAAATATTTGTTTTAGATAAAAGCAGCAAATATCGTTCAAAAAGGATGTTCACTTCAAAAATAAACATTCTATCTAATATTAAACTCCTGGAATAATAAAATAATATTAATGATTTTCGCATTCATTCAGAATCTCATTATAAAGAAACTAATTAAATGAATATTTTTTTAATTGAAAAAAAAAGAAATGAAAAAGAGAAAAGAGAAAAAGAAATTTCAAAATCTAGTCGAATTGAAAAAGAGAAAAAGAAATCTCAAAATCGAATCGAATTGAAAAAGAGAAAAATAAATCTCAAAATCGAATCGAATTGAAAAAAAGAAAAAGAAATTTCAAAAGCTAAAATACCAAGATTATCATTTAGTTTCAGTTCTGGATTATAAAATGGGAATTTTACAACCTTTTTAAGAAAGCAATTCATACAGACGAAGGTAACGATGCGTGAAATAGTTCCTTTACAGAATTAGGACTTTTTTCTTGGAATGAAGAAAGTGATACTTCAGATATTTTGAAAATCTTGGGTTGAAGCCATCTTTAATGAGAATATATTTAATGTAAACTTTTATTTTTAAGTGTATTGAACGATAAAAAAATAATTATTACAATCTAATTACTTTAATCTTTACAATCTAATTTATAATTAATTTATCTTTAATTTTTACAATCTTACTTTAAATAAATGGCTACATTAATTAAACTTTTTATATTTTTAGAGGAATTAAAGATTGTATAATATAAGGGTTTGAAATAGTGTATCTTATATTTTGGTTAAATTCAGAAGACGAAAAAATTATATATATATATATATAATTTTTATATAATATATATATATATATATATATAATATATAAAAATTATATATATATATATATATATATATATATATATATATATATATATATATATATATATATATATATTATTTATATAATATATATATATATATATATATATATATATATATTCAGAATGTAATATATATATATAATTCAGAATGTAATTCTGAATTATATATATATATATATATAATTCAGAATGTAAAACCTGAAACCTTGCAGTCGTTCTAAAATCTTTTAACATCAGAAAAAGTTGGATGTATCTACTCTGAAAAAATAAAATGTTCTTCTTCTTTAATACAAAATTAAAATATGCATAAGCATTCTTAAATATTCTTTAATACAGCTGAATAGCATAATATATATCAGGGCTATAACAGTATATCGTAATTTGGCTATAAATGATCTTAGAGGCTATTTTACGGTATATGACTACGCTAAAATTTCATATTTTATGAAGTTACGAATTTTTCATTTAATATTCGTAATATCGTTAAAAATCTGAAAAAAAACTAAAACGATAACTGATAAATAATGACTTGACAAATTCAAATATTTCGATTTTTACATATTTTTAATATTAATAGTAGAATGCAAAATACAATAACATTTTTATAAAAAAATACATAATTTATGAATCAAAAAGCATAAATTTTGATTATGTAATTAAAAAATATATAAAAGTAATACAAATATAATCATCATATTAAAGTTAGATTTTAAGAAATTTTTAATTATTGCAAAGAAAAATCTTAGCTCTAATGAGAGAAAAAGGTTTTAAAGCAGACACTGTTAGCTATAAACAGGAGTCGCAAATACCAACAAAAATCACAAATATTCTCTAATGCAAGAACCAAAAATAGATACACATTTTCTAAACTTAACAAAATGTAACAAAATAAAGAAAATGTATTGCTAAAAAATCTTTGTTTCAATGGTTGAAATTTGTCTACGAAGAAATAAATCAGATAGTTCCTTCTAATTAGTTCACGACATTCTTACCTATAAATTAATTCTGAATTCTGAGTTCAAATATTCTTTGCCGATACAGCCACCAAAAACAATTTTGTATTTTGAATAACAAACTACAAAAAATGGGATACATTTACTGTACCATGGAAAGAATATTAAAATTTAAAAATTGAGTTTTATATTTGAATGATGTTAAATTAAATCTTAATTTACCAGCTTAAGATTCATCAATTCAGCAAAGCTACAATAAAAGAAAATAATAATTATTATTATATAACTTTATTATTTAAATAAAATTCTCTTACCTAATTTTCAAATTTAATTTATATATATATATATATATATATATATATATATATATATATATATATATATATATATATATATATATATATATATATATATATATATATATATATATATATATATATATATATATATATATATATATATATATAAATTAAATTTGAAAATTAGGTAAGAGAATTTTATTTATATATTATTATATAAAATTATTATTCTTATTATATAAAATTTTGTTTTTAAGCAGATGAATGTAACAGAAACATTTCATTAAATGACATTTATATGCTATGGCGGAATTATAAAAATTTCTCTCTCTGTATATATATATATATATATATATATATATATACAGAGAGAGATATATATATATATATATATATATATATATATATATATATACAGAGATATATATATATATATATATATATATATATATATATATATATATATATATGTATATATATATATATATATATATATATATATATATATATATATATATATATATACAGAGAGAGAAATTTTTATAATTCCGCCATAGCATATAAATGTCATTTAATGAAATGTTTCTGTTACATTCATCTGCTTAAAAACAAAATTTTATATAATAAGAAGGTGTCACTGGAACGCATTTTTATCTATAAATTTTACAAAGATGTGTTTATTTTTAATTAATAAAGATGTGTTTTATTTTATTTTATGAAGGTCAATTTATCCGATATAAAAAATTGCTTTTGTAATATTTGTTTAACTGCACATAATCCGGTCCAGTCATTAAAACTTTAAAGAAATTTAATAACACAGAATGCTATTCTCTTTCATTGGTCGACCTTTACAACTTTTAGAAGAAGAAAAGGGGAAAAAAACTTGAGAAATTGAACATTTATGATATTTCAGAAAAGTACTGAAATGTCGAGCTAGAAAAAAAAAGTTCTTTGCTCGAACTTGTGTGCGTGCTGTCTAAAAGCATGACATATTTTTAAAAGCTGACGTCAGGAACAGATTGGATATCCTGATTATTTATGTTGTGAGTGATCGTAATGGCGGCCTAATTTAAAAGAATACCAATGTCTTTTTCTGAATTTTCGGAGATCTTCTAAGAATTTTCTTTACAGAGTAGCTTAGAATAAATTAAAAAATAGAGTATCCGAACAGTTATACTTTTCAAGATATCATAGATTGCACAAGGAAAATTCAAAATACAATGAGGAGAAACGATGTAAAATTACTAAAATATTACGACATGAGTGTCTATCTCTTCTAATGTTTAAAAATAATTTGGAAGAAATCATGAATATCAAGTTATGCCTTAGAAATTTCTAATCAATTATAATTGCAAAAATCCTTGCTTGTCGCCATGGCATATTTTCAATGAAGAACTCGTCGCTGGCAAGAACATGACTTTGTGATTACAAGTTTACAAAGTGATTACAAGTTTTTACTTTAAGTTTACAAAGATGACGTTTTTACAAAATATGTTTGGAGAAGTAATGGAATTGTGGCGGGAAATGTTTAATCGCGACTGATTGGTCTCAGTAATTTTAATTGTTATATCTAAGCAGATCAGATATCATTTGAAAATAAAGGTTTTGAAGCTCAATATTTATTGTTATCGCTTCTTTCAGAATTTTTATACCTCTCGGACAAATGTATAGCCAACATTTACACGATATTATAATTTCAAAACAGAAATATTTGACGTTGGAATAGTGTAAAAAAATTTATCCATCTACAACTCCAGCATCGTAAATACAATATTTTTTATTTCTGGTCTCTATAAAAAGAGACCAGAGGCTTTTAATATTAATTTCACAAACTTATTAAAAATGATTTAAAACTTTTAAGGAATCAAATTTTACATCAAACATCTGAATAAGTTACGGACTTTTCTTTCATAAACTTCTATAAATAACTGAAAATAATTGTGACAAAGCACGTCAAGTCAATTGAAATATATTTTTACTTCCTTTCTTTTTATATTCTCTTGTACAACGTGTATCGATAGGATTGGAACAACTGCTGTAACTTTTAACGATAGTACTTGATAAAACAGGGTGTACTATCGATTTGCTTTATTAGATGGTTCAATACCTGGTTTTATCTCTTACCTTACTGAAGATCTAAGGATAAGATAGTTAAAAAAAATACTCTTAAAGTTCATTTTAAGTCCTTGGATTTTATTTCCCAGCAGTTAATGTTCTCAATGGCCCTTTTCACGTCATTGATCTTCTTGACTATGTCAATCGATCGTTGTCTAACTTTATCGCTAGGAAATGTGTTTAAGAATTTAGTATCCTAGACGCATAGAGAATGTGGAATGGTTTTCTAACTTCAATAGGGGTCTACAAAAGTAAAACAAATTCATGACTTTTGTCGAGGATTATAGATTTAGGTTTTAGGATATTTAAATTCGAGTGTCACTTTTTGTTGATATTTGTATGTAAACTTAAACCCCTGAAATGGAAGAGGGATATTTTGTTCTTCATTGGAGGAAACATCGTAACCTCGGATTAGGGATTTTTCCAATACTTGGGAATCTTTGAAATATAAAACATGCCAAGTTAAAGAATTCATTTTAACTAAAGGAGAGTGTAAAAAATAAGAACACAGAAAAAGTGTGACTGCAATAAAATGAAATAAGATTTTTTTTTCCTCCTGCATCTTCTTTTTTCATATCTGCATATCATCTCAGATCAAGGGCTCTTAGAACCCAAAACCTCTCGTTTGAAAATTTATATTTACAATAGAGCACCGCTTATAATTTTCTCACTTATACTTTGTTTATAATTATATGCTTTTTTTATATAGTCTCATTTTAATCGTATTCTATCTCGGTCTCAATTCTACCAAAATTACAAAGAAATTGTACAATGCGAAGGTTGCAATACGTCAATATCGGTATTAAAAAAAACTAGAATTTCCTCCGGTAATTCTTGAGGACTATATTATTGTAAGAATTTTATTAAAACTTCTGAATTATTCTCAATAAATGAATATATGAAAGATAAACAACCTGCTGTTAATTTAAATATTAATCAAGAATTTAAAGATGAAATCACATATCTTCCTTTAGAAATGCAATAGATTCCATTGACAAATTTCGAGGTTATTTTGTTTGTCAGAGCACTAACTAAAACAGCAATGAATTTAATTCAATTCTGAATGATATATTTAATACTCACAGATAATTATTATGCTACACAACAGTTAAAATTTTCTACAACTAAGCTCTTACCAGCATGCCCATAAATCGTGTAAAAAAAATTTATAATTAGCATTCAACATATGCAATAAAGGTATGGTATTTCCTATATCTATAAGGCATTCTAATTTTAAAATTTAATCATTGTTTTAAAAACTATGAAGTAATATTCAAGTATTATGCACAAAATTGCTATTAAATTGACTTTGTATTTGTGATTAAGTTCTTAAGTTTGTACAAACACAAATTCATTACAAATTTTAAAACTTCTGATGTATGTTTTTACATTTATATATTGTTTTCATCAGTATATTGAGAAGATTCTATTTTTCATCACTGATCATTACATCTTAGACTGTATTTTTCACAAGTCCATGGACAGATCATTTGACTTACTGTTCTTGAATTTTATTCAAAATTAAACAGAAATTTACAATTTTGGAGCAGAGATAATACCAAATTTCATCTTTCTAGCTCAATATATTATTAAATGTTATGCTATGAGAATGAAATCTGTAAACTCTTGTTTCATTCAAATTTTAAATTTAAATTCAGATTTTTACATTTTTTTCCGAATTGCGATAGCTTTGGAACCTAGAAATGCATCAAAATTAAGGAGCAGAATGTTTTAATGATCACAACGTTTTATCTTAAACTGCTTTGAAACAAAAAAAAATCAATAAATATTCTTTTAGATTAATCCATTTAAACAATATAAGCATTCATATAGACACAAAAATAAGAATCTTGTTTTTCTCTTAAGGGAATTTTAAAGTACTTTTGATAAATATTTCTAAGCTATTGAAAAATATTTCTTCAAATTTCCTTCCTCAACAAATAGTGGGAAACTATTATATGATATTATTCTAAATTTACAATGTATATTGCATAAAAAAATCTGATTTCTGTTTAAAATTCTAAAATTAAAGCAGAAGACAAAAGAACAGCCTATTAGTGTCGATAAATTATTAAATCACAATATCCCTTTACTAATGACTAAAAACATATCCATCTCATTTAAAATATGAAAAATCCAAGATAATTTTTTTCTGCCGATTTCGAACAGCAACCAAAACGTGCTTGCCATTTAACATAAAATACCTATAATCCCGAAAACCTGTAGCTACTAACAGGTTTTGGCAGATTTTCGACGATCTAATTAAGCAGAACTTATTTTAACTGAAACATAAAACATTTCTCTAAGACGCTTGGGGCAAGGTCAATGTAGATTTGAAAAACTTTGGTTTTATATAGGATGGTTTATATTAGATTGATATTATATTAGTTAGATATTAGATTGATAGGTTTTATACTAGATTGATTCTTCATAAGAAAACTGTCTATTTTAATAGTTCTCATGAATTTGAACGTAGCTTTTCCAATCATATAAACATCTCTCTCTCTCTCTCTCTCTCTCTGTGTGTGTGTGTGTGTGTGTGTGTGTGTGTGTGTGTGTGTGTGTGTGTGTGTGTGTGTGTGTGTGTGTGTGTGTGTGTGTGTGTGAGTGAGTGAGTGAGTGAGTGAGTGAGTGTGTGTGTTTGCGTGCGTGCGTGCGTAGGTGCGAATGTAATATTTATCGGTAAGACAAGTTGAGATGGGATCAACTTGTCTTACCGAGCTGAGCTTATCTTACAAGCTGAGTTTGTAGATGGGATATCTACTTAAAAAAGGCTTGGAAATATTTTCCCCATAATTTTCTCGCAATTAAGAAAAGAAATGCAAAATTATAAATTTATAAGGAAGAAAAAAATAATATTTTGGCATATGGCGGATTTGTTCTTTTTTAATGGTTTTGTAATATTTCTTTTTTCTTTTATGGAAAAATAAAAAAAAACAATTTAACTGCACGAGCATTATTGCAATTCTATAAATTTGTTTCCTTTGTTGAACAACCGAAACTTTTCTCTGCATCCCGTTTCATTTGCAGCTCCGTCCAGGTTTAACTATGAAAGACTCAATATCTTCAAAACGCAGAGTAATTTACCATCGGCCTCTTACAGTATGAGAATCTCGGCGAAAGGCTTTTACCAGCCGAAATGCCTTGAGCGTTACAGAAGCATTATTATTTCGCTTGTAAGAGTTTGATGAGAAAGTTATATCTGAAAATGTTAGTGTCATAGTCATTAAAATCGCAATTTAACGAAAAATGACTTTCTTTCACTCATAACAACGCAGAAGAATTTCATATTGCTTTCAATTTTAAGCAAATTACTATGACCAAAATATTAAATTTCTTCAGTTTCTTTTATACGAACAAGAAGTATACTCGTCAAAAAAACAAAATTCGAAATTTTAGTTCTTGACGAATCTTCAAGTTTTAAAATTAATCTTAAGCCGAAAAACAAATTTTTTTAATTGTGTCTGTCTGTCTTCATTCAAAATTTCTTTTAGCTAAAAAATTGAATTTGGTATCTGATCTTTGTACCGATTTTGTAGATTTCTATGAAATTTTGAGCGAAATCCATTCAGAATACATCTTTTTGTCCGGTAGTCTCATTATAAATGATTATAATATCTACAAAAAAGAACTAGGTAGCTTAAATTTGGTATACAAATATACATTTGTAATTTATATCCCGGCTAAATTTGAAACCAGATTCATCAAAGGGTTGACAGTCTGTCGGTCGGCACTTTTACATGGATATAAACGCGATCATTTAAAAGCTTAGTAAATGAAAGTTGCATCTCAGTTTTAACATCTACAATGAGAAGATTTTATCAAATTTTGTCAAAGCGTTGATCTCTATCGGTTTTTAATTTCTCACTCATATAAACGGGATAACAGAAAATCGCAATGGTTTAAGTGAATGAAATTTGGAACATAATCTGTTGACTAAAATTGTAGTTCTCGGTCAAATTTTGATTTCAATAGATCAGAGAAAAAACACTCAAATCACACATTCGATCTTCTGCTATTTGTATATTAATCGTTTGTTGGCCATTAATCACTAAAGAAAAATCATAAAATATTGCCGATTGGGTTCTGCAAAAATGTTAAATTCACGCCAAAGCTCGATTTTTCATAACCAGCGTTCGCCAACGGCATACCGCTAAAGCACAAGTACCTATATCCTTTAGTATAATACGGAGCATATAGTTCTGATCCATGAAAACAAAAATTTGAGTACCGTCGCTTTGCCAATGGTTCAAAATTTTACGGGGGGGGGGGAGAAAACACATTTATTGGAGAGTATGCGAAAAACTCTTCTGTAGATTAGTTCCGCTGATCTTTTCTGAAATTGAAATTTCATTCTTAGAAGAGTATGTGTAGCAAATGCCGTTATGTTTCATAGTTTAGTAGGTTTTGATTCATAGTTTCTGCTTATAAGGTGGCTAAATGTCTTCATTTCAGTTTGGATCATTATTCATATGATATATTATATAATTTTTTTTATTTCTCTTGTACGGTTTTTTAAAAAATCTTCCCACATTGATTATCGACCCTGTAGTTCAGTAGGTTGTCATATGCTTCTTAACACATTAAGTAAACTTCTTAAATAATAATGAAACATTTTTCATTTCCATCGATATTTCAACCCATTTATAAATTTTATGAGTTTAAATTTCAGTTTACAAACTTTTCTGGGGACAGAAAGCATAAAAACAAATCAGAATCACATAAGAATGTAAAACCATCCTTTTGGTGAATAGATTTAGCCACCTACCGGATGAACTATGAAATATGCTATGAATATATAGATCTATGCACTTCCATTTTCACAACAGCTTTCATAATCGCGCATGACCTTTACCCTAGAGTGCATAGTCGTGGATGACGCTTACCTTAGAGTACATAATCATGAATGGTAAATACACAATTATGCACGGCAAATTAATATTTCTATATATTATCAAAAAGGAAAAGAAAATAAAGTTTCAAATCTGGTTCCATAATATGAAAAGAACGTTTCAGTCAAGGTTTTATAATTTTCGTAGAATTATCTTATAATGAGAAATTGAATATAAGAAGTTTGGGAAAATGTAAAAAATCTATTTTACGTACTGCCAAGTAAAAGTTTTACTTTCAATAATTATTAAAATTATGACAAATTATAAATTATTAAAAATTATGACATTTGAAAGATAATAATTTAGTTTCACTATATTGCAAGCTCATGTTTATTTAAAAATTTAATTTTTTCTTGATGAGCCATTTATTAATGGAATAATAATAAAGGGTGTATTATAAAGAATAATATATGTATTATTGAAAATAATACGCTACTTCTTGCATCATTAACTTTATTTAGTTAAATGTTTAACAAAATATTTAGAATATCCATATTTCTATGTTTGACACAAGGAATTTTTTAAGAATTTCCATAAAAAAAACTATCTGATGAGTCAATATTAAATTCCTTTTTATACAAATAATTCATTTGTGTAACGTCATTAAATTGACATGAATGAACTTTGCAATATTGTTTTAGCACCATAAATGAAGTTTATAAAATCCTATAATATTTTTCTAAAGAGCATTTATAAAAGAAAGCAAAATTTAACCTTCGTCTTTCATAGAACATCCAAGTAACCAAACTGCTTTTCTTTGCTCGGTATCTGTCAAAAAAATGTGCTGAATTTCATCTGAAGTTTTGTCAGCTTTTAAGTTTAAAATAGAAGGCTTGTTTTGTGAACAACACATATACCCTTACATCAAAAAATGGATTTTAAACTTTGGGGAAGAATAAAAGAAATAAAGGAAATATTTTTTATAAACTTGAACTGTTGTTGAAAAAGTAAAATATTTTGATAAATTTTGTATATTCAGTAATGAATATATTTGAGGAGGTAATTTCTTACTATAATCCCCCAAATAAAATTCCAATGTAGCGGCGGAATAGAATTATTGTATGATATGATCCAGTCACATGACAAACATAATTGGTCTTATCATTTAGCATTTAGCTGCTAATTGTCTTATCCAGCTTCACTTTTTTTCTCTGTTTTTCAAAATGTATAATGGATTCAAAATGTAAATGTATAATGGATACAACAATCACGTGATACAAATTAGCATTATTCCTTTTTTACTTTCTCATTTACATAGTATAGAGAAAATATAATAATCGTGAAAAAAATATTCAAATGAGATTTTGACGAGTCTGAGTTCGAAAAATACTTTTTTAATACTTTTTTTTACTAAAACACTTTTTTAGAATATTTTCTGTGTGAATGTCTGACTGTCTAAATGTCGATAACTCCAAAGCACTTTGCGATAGATAACTGAAATTTGGTATACGGTCTTTACACAAAATTTGCAAATTACTACCAAATTTTGAGTAAAATCTGTTCGGAGGAAGTCTATCTGTCCAATTGTTTGAATATAAGTTAGCAAGATAATTACAAAATAGGGAAAAGTCAGCATATATATATATATATACAATTTGTTATGGGATTTAACGATTACAAGTGCAGTTTTGTGTCAAATTTTTATTTCCGTTGGTTGAAAAAAAACTCATCTAAAGTATAAAAATTCATTTTTAGATGCTTTTAACGCATGCCAGAGATTAATTGCCAAATGATGATACGATATATTTAGTAAAGGATGACACGAAAGATTCAGAAGAAATTCTAAATTAACACCAAATGCTTACATTTCATAATTATTGTAGTCCAATGTTATGCAGGCCATTCTCTGGCATGACAAGTTCATTAGAGTATGTGAAAAAGTATTGGGCAGA
Source organism: Argiope bruennichi (assembly GCF_947563725.1). NCBI lineage: Eukaryota > Metazoa > Arthropoda > Arachnida > Araneae > Araneidae > Argiope > Argiope bruennichi. Next base: position 98,697,813 of record NC_079152.1, on the reverse strand, counting down.
CCACCCCCGCTGCTTTTCTCCCATGTATTTTATATCATATTCAAACTTTTAAGTGCTCTTTATTTATTGAATAAACTAATTTTAAAGTTTAGACACATTTTTATACAAGAAACTTGTCTATAAACGTATTTTATATTATTTACAATTTTTTTTCTCAAAAACTGGCAAAATTCAGGAATTTTAGAGGTTTTTTTTTTCTAATTAAAAACACAAATTCAATTTAAAAAAGATTTTAGAATATATTGTTCATTTTTCCATTTTATTTTATTTATTCATTGCCACTATCGATTATCACTTCTGCTTATAATCGGCAATCAAATTCAATATAATGATGGAGATTTTGATATTAGTAACCTAACAAAAATTTACACCATTTACTCTGTTATATATTTTCTCTGCAAAATTTGGAAATCCTTCATGCCAATACTTTAAAAAATGAAACTTTATCGACAACAAATTCATCCTACCATCAAGACTCTAATAAAAAATTTATAACATTAACAAACAAAAAAATTAAACATTATAAAATTAATGAGAAAATTAAACATAGCATGATCTGTGAATGAAATATTACAGTTTTCTTTTAAATAAAATTTGTCGAACTCTCATTAAATTTAAATTTGTAACGCATAAAATTATTTGAAGTGATATTTAATTTGGCTATTAATTAATACAAAATAATTAAATAGTTATATGATTGCGTTAATGGTTAAATATCACTAATAGTTTTCATTCCCTTTAGAACCGGAAATTTAACAGAAACCTAAGAAAATCTCAGTGTTAGTTAATCTGCTACTGCCATCTAGTGGTCGCTCGATGAAATATTTCAAATCTTTTGTGATAAAATTTTAACCTATCAGTGTTCGAATAAACTATGATTTCTTCCTTCAAAAATATCGTATTTTTGTTAAGAATTTTTGATAAAAATCAAGTGGATACTAAATTTTCTTATTACTTTTTACCAATAAAAATTTGAATAAATAGTTCACAAACATTAATTATCTTAAGATATTTAATTTGTCTGCATGGTTTTTCCGTTCTGTGCTATTCCATGTGGATAAATGTATTTCCTTTCTGTAGATTTTATCCACCAATTTCCATTTGCCAATAAAACTTCAAAAATTCCTCTATTCAAATAGAATCAATATTTGAACTCATGGAAACCTATTAATTTTAATACTTAAGACTAAAACGCGAAACAGGTAATATAAAAAAAAATTATTCTTTATTTCACAAATTTATATATAGTAAGCCCTGAATTTTGTGAGCAGTACATTTTTGTTTAGTTTTATTTTAGAAGAGAAACTTTGTATTTATGCTGGCCGAATAAAAGTAAGGAATCTTTTTTTATGGTTAAGCCTGTATTAACATTTTCAAATTTGTAAAAAATTTAAAAAAATGTGAAAAATATTTATTATGCTTACACAAGAAAACATTAAAAAAATTTTAATACATTAGCAGTATATTTTTGATAGTTGTTTTATTGTAATGCTAATGTATGAAAATTTCCATAATTATTCAAAATTTCTTGGAAAAAATAGCTTTTTAAATTAAAATCTTAAATGTTTATACCTTCAAAATCAAATAATATCGATAAAAATAAAGAAATGTCAATAATATTTTATAAGTAAAACAAGCAAATAATTCTGAAGCACTAAAAATACTATGTATGTAACTCATATCTATTATTAATAAAGGTGTGTGTGTGTGTGTGTGTGTGTGTGTGTGTGTGTGTGTGTGTGTGTGTGTGTGTGTGTGTGTGTGTGTGTGTGTGTGTGTGTGTGTGTGTGTGTGTGTGTGTGTGTGTGTGTGTGTGTGTGTGTGTGTGTGTGTTATAGAAAAATCGTCTCGTCATTAATACAATTTTACTTGATTTCAGTTTGAATATTAACAACAATTACTCTGAATACTACAATAAATTTAGCTAAATTTTTCCCTAATGAAAAATACAAAATGTGCTTTGTACGTTCTATGCTGTGTACGAGCTATATGTGTGTGTTCTTGCTGATGAAAAATAAAAAATAAAATTATAATACTTGGAAAGTTGTACTATTTTGGAAGCTGCAATTTTAATAGTACTCTGTCATGTGACTTGATTTTATTTGGTCTCAAAAGGAGCAGAACAGAAATAGTATTGTTAAACTTACATGGTCTGGATGCCTGTTATAATTAAATGCTCAGAAATATTTTCTTGGAAATAATCATGGGTATTAAATTACTCATAAGAGATTTAACAGAAAGTAAAAACCATCCATTTCCCAGGGAAACAGTGGTCGTCGAAGAACGGCTACCCTATCATAAAATATTATAGAAAAGTGATGCATGTTATTTAATTCAGTATATTTAAATTTGTGAAATAGATTTAGTTAAAAAAATGTGTATATCTGTGAAAGTAAACTCCTTTTGAATTTCCATTAACAATTTATATAAAAAGAAGTTCTATTATCATAAATGTAAAGTCAATGGCAGTTGTGTTTGGTTTTGTTCAATGAGATTTATGAAAAATAAACTCAAATATAGCAAACTCAAATATTGCACTTTTTTCATTTTATTTTATCATTTATTCTTTCATAATTATTAACTCTAAAAAATATTGCATCACAATAAAAAAGTTTTGAAACAAGAATGCAAAGTCTCGAGCTAAAAGAACTTTAGAAAACTAGGGATTATGCTAAATCCTTAAATGTAATACATTTTCCACATTTTCTCTTTTTGAGAACTTTGGCAAGTTAATCCCGCTATTTGTCACTTACGACGTGAACTAACTTTATTTTAAAGGTCTATTTTTATATGAAATGTTTCATTAGATTGCCAAACTAAATCAAACATGAAACATAATCCTTTGGGGAAACAGATTCTGAAAGAGAAATATGTGTGATGCATTTAGGAAATTTTAATTTCCTTAAGTAGAATTGGACAGATAATTATTACAATATCTTACAGCAAATGTTTTCTGCTTTGACAGCATTTGTAAGATATTTCCGTTTGTAATATCTATATTTAATTTTATCCACGTTGTATTTCTAGTGAGCCTGTAACTACTTTTGTAGGTCACTCGTTTAAAAAGAAGTAATAATACGATGTAACCGCAACAAGAATTTGATTTATTCAAAAAAGATTGAGTAACAAAAAAAAATTGGAATTAAATATGTATCAAGAAAAATTACAAAATTTTTAATAAAAATTTGCTTTAATATTATTATAATTTTATTTTTAATATTTTAATAATACGTTTGTGTAAATTAATAAGAGAAATAAGTAATTTTAATATATAATATGATAATAATTATTATTTTATAAGTTAATCATCAATCAAGGGCTATTTAGTATTTAATAGATAAATACTAAACAGCACTTGAATGACGATAGCACGATAAAATAAGCTACAAAATTAACATTTAATATTTTTCAAAATATTTTTGAAATATTTATGGAATTTTCCTATTGTACTTTTTATTGAATATTTTGTATAACAATGAATTCCCTAGATGAATAAATATTCTTAAAAGTTATTCACTTATAATCAATAATGATAGAAGATGAGGAATATTTCAATCAGGAAATTAATTTATTGAAATATTTTTACGATTTCTAAATTTGATTCTAAATTAAACAAAACAAATTCGAATTATGCTTGATATTTTAACATAATATTAATAATAATTTCAGGGGAATAAAAAATAGCATTTATATTTTCCAAATTATCTAAATTTCTCGGTAAACAATAAGCAGTCAACATAAGCATTTGATTAAATAAAGATTTCATATACTGATTTAACTATTATTCTTAACATATGCAAAAAGGGGAAGTATTTATTTATTTTTCACTGTAATTACTTAAACATTGCTTTCCTGATAGAAAATTTGATATATATATTTTCCTGTGATCGAACAATATCATAAAATATGCAAACAAATTCTCTCTAACAAAGCGTGGCATTCAAAATATTAAACAGCATTTTCAAGATTTCGCACAATATCTTGGGCTAAGACAGCTGGCTATATGCTTCATCAGGTAAAAATAATTTACATTTCAATAAATTGTAATACCATATTAATCAAAAAAACATTACTTAATATTAAAAAAATCTTTAGCTCTATTTGGCGAGTTTTTTTATTTCAAAAAATATATCTATATATGCATTTAAAATTAAAATTGAAAAGGAAATTCTTTAAGCTGTTCTATCTTTTTTTTCACATTCACCATTTATTTTTCAAAAAAATCTACTTAATAAACAATGCACAATTTTTTTATTAGGGTACCACTTATATGATTTTCATTTAAAAAAATGTAGATATTATTTCATTTTTTTACATCTGTCTTAACATTATTTTTTTAATTTTGAGTAAAACTTAAATCAAAAAAGTACCTTCATAAAAGTGCTCATAAGTTAAAAGACTTATCATACTATTTCACTGTAAACTTTTTCTCTAGTTAAAGTTATAAATGTCATGAACATATCTGATTTTAATTATTACCTATTTTGATTTTGATAGCAGCTTACTTTAATTTTTAAATAATTTGAAAATTTCCATTTGAAATATAGAATTCTATTTTCTTAGTTTAATTAATTTTTTCATATATTTTTATTTCATAGAAATGAAATAACTTAATTAAGTGCTAATAATTTTTTGATGTGTTAAAGTTATGAAATCTTGTACAGTTATTAATCCTCAAATATTTTAATATTTTTATGACTTAATTATAAATTAAACAACAAATTTGGAAACATCATGATTTCATATGTATGATACTACGTAGTATTGAATTTAATAATAGTTATTTCAAAATTTAAAATCTTATGGAAATGAATAAAAAAATCTAATTTTCAAAAAATCATCTAAATAAAAAATTTCGCATTTAAAAGTATATTTTTAGAAAATGTCTTTCTTAAAATTATTATCTGATATTCATTCAGCAAAAAACATTCAAAGTTTGATTGCAATCCTCTACAAATATTCATTCTCTTGCAAAATTCAGATTTCCTTTTTTTTTTTTTCATCTTTTTTCTCGTGAAATTTAAATAAGATTAATTACTTTAATTAGAACTTAGGGCAGGCTCTAATTTATTCATCTTTCTATTATAATCAGATTCAGCGCATTTAATTCAGCTTCTTAGCATCGATTAATTTAGAACAAAAATTTAGCTCACAAGTTATCTAATGCGTTAGGACAACACATGGCTAAATGAGTATGAATCATGAAAAAAATAATGATTTTTAACTCAACACAGAATTATTTTGAAATCTGCGATTCAGATATGATTTTCAAGGACGAATTTTTCTCTTCTATACGGTTGTAAATTGTATTCTTTTTTGGTTATTTGCCAAGAAAAACACAAATTTGGGATAATTTCCTCTGACTATTCTCCAGGAAACTTACGTATAAGCTCTTACACTGATATATAGAAGCTTACATATAAGTATATAAGTCAGACTTCAGGTTCAATCTACACACTTCTAGTAGCTTTGTTCAATTGTTGCAGACACACTCCTGTTATTACAATACTTGAATCACACCTAACATAAATAATAATGATTCAGAGTAATTCGAATTCAGAGTAAAAAAATTTTGAAAGCAATCAGAGAAATTTTGCTATTAAGCTTAAATTCAAAAGCAAGCTCAGCGAGGAAGAAATTTGAATTGCTAGAAATTGAAAAAATATTCGTTAATTTAAATTTTAAGCACAAAATTATGAATAAGCAATGTAACTGTGTTTACAAAATTAATGCAAAGTAACCATTAAATGGATGTAAATTTTCTCGTATTGTTTTATTAAAGATGAATTGCAGTAATGGAAAACAAAAACTGTTTTTCTTCTATGTTCAAAGAATTTACCATTTTCATTTCAACTTCTAAAGTAATTATCTGAGAAAACTGCAAATATGTTCATTTAAGCAATACAGTTCACCAATTACGGCAAAGAATTATAATTCATTTTTCTTTTCAAAATTTATTCTTATCATTGTATGAGCTTTTTATTTACACAATATATTTATAGGAAATTTTTGCCCCTAAGAATTTAAAAGTTGTTTCAAAAAGCCCTTATTTCAATAAATCCATTAATTTGGAATAATTTAATAAAAATAACAGAACTTTTAGAACTGGTAAATTCACAAATTAAATTCCGGTAAACGAATTATAATTCCATAGTATTTTTCAGATTTATTGATATTGGATTAGGTCAGTTCTCCTTTCCCATTTAGCTCTTTTTCTTTTCATTTTGCAGTTTTTTGAACGAGAGCTCCAATTCTTGTTATATATTACCTATATATTCTAATTTTTTTCATAAAATTCACACCTTAAATGTCTTTTATTGTATTACATACAAAAAAAAAACAGAAAAGTAGAACCGTTGTAGTTTTTTTCTAATACACTTAGGGAATATATCTTGTGTGTGTGTGTGTGTGTGTGTGTGTGTGTGTGTGTGTGTGTGTGTGTGTGTGTGTGTGTGTGTGTGTGTGTGTGTGTGTGTGTGTGTGTGTGTGTTATAGAAAAATCGTCTCGTCATTAATACAATTTTACTTGATTTCAATTTGAATATTAACAACAATTACTCTGAATACTACAAAAAATTTACTCTGAACATATGAATAAAAACTACTCTGAAAGGCAACAGATTTTTTAAATTAAAAATTCAAATATCTAAACGATACATCAAAACTTTATAGGAGATGATTCGCTGTCAAAGTAAAGTTGCTTTATATAAAGCTTGAATCAATTTAACCCTGAATTAAGACTTACAGGTATATACTACTTCCACTTTTTATATTAAAATTTATTCTCTGCATTTAATAGGTGGATCATAAATTATTTTCTTATAATTTTGAAGTCTATTTTTATGACAAAATTTTTGTTTAAAATAAATTAGTAAATTAAAAATGAAATGAAAATTATTAATGATTATATTACTATATTATTCAACACTTCCTTTTATATATATGTACAATTACTATAGATATATAATGCCTTGTTATGTATGGTTGAAGTGTTAATATTTTTAAAATTATTTTCTCAATTGTATTGATCATATTCTTATTAACAAATTTGTCCCTGTTTTATTGAAATATCTATGGAAATCGGGAAGGATTTAAAGGAAAGGATTGTTCTGATGATTCTTTAAACGATAAAAAAATTCATAAAGGAGAAAAATAATTTATTTATTTTATATATCTACATTCTTATATGATTTCTTTCTTAAATACCTATTAAAACTCAGGAGATATATTCTGTTAATGCAATAACCTTAGATCAATTGTTGTCAAAAGTTAAACATCAATACAACATTAGCAAAGTTATGTTTTCAGAAAACATGAAACTAAGCAAACATCGTTGAACAAAATCATAAAAGTTTTCTTGTTCTTTATGCGAGACACCGCACTTGAGCAAAGGGACTTAGTATATATCTAACTTTATCTGTGATAACCAGAAGACAGATATAAAACTATTGCATAGATAAACAAGTAAGCTAAACAATTGCATAGATATGATTAACGAATTGTTCTAAGGAAAAATGTATATTATTTTTGTGCTTTGGAAAATTCTTTCTTTTTATTTCGCCTTTTTATTTTCTTTTTGCTAGAAACGTTAGCAATTATGTAAAAGCATAAATTTCTATTTTCAGTAAATACAAAAAAAAATCAATGCAAAACAACAAATCACCCAAATTATGGTAATATAATTTTTTTAAACTTCATCTTTCTTCACAGAGTTTTCTCACCGAACATTTGCTATTATCATACAGGAAAAATAAATATCAATCTAAAGTCTATAATGAAATGAGTGAATATTCAAGTAAATTCATATAGAGAAGATGTTAGTTTCAAATTAGCAAACTAAATAACTGACTTAAAATTTAAAAAATGAATTCTTAATATTAATTTACGAATTTCATCATCGTACTCTTAATTGACCTGCATATGAATGTATGATTATAAACGCTTGATATAAATTTCAAATATTTTTAAATCATTCAAAAATTATTTTAATCTTTGAATAACAAATTTTAACTATTTGTTATTGTTCTACAGTATTCATATTTTCAATTTTAATCGTATTCAAATAAAAATATTGAAATTAAATGAAAACCAATAAATTCTACACCCCCAATTTTCAGCTTATATATTAATAGAATGTTATTTCATTCTTCTCTTATGAAAGCCACAGTTACGTGAGAATGAGAATGCCCAGGATTTCATTTAATCTAATTAAAATAAAAAAATTCCCAAATTAAAATGAGAAATAAATAAAACATATATCCATTGCTACGCCAACTTAAACTGCTAACAAACCAACCAAATAAACTGACGTGACACCACGAATGAAAATGGATGAAAAATTTGTGCCTCTCCCCTTTTCAGAATCGAGTGTCCATGTTTAAATCTGTTGAAACGGGAGTGATGGCGCCACCTGACTGGCGCCCACTCTTCTCCTAAACTATGTATACCTAGGATAAAGATTTCCTCTTTACTTTTTCATAGCCTACACTCTCTATGGCCTCCGGTGGTTGAATATCTAGTGTTGTGGAAAGTGAAAGAAGCATGCTCTTGCGGTTGTGGGTACTTAATCAAAACGACTATCACTGCGAGATAGGGAAAGAGGTCCCGCTGTGCTACCACTTCATTTTATACCTCAAATAAAACAATTTCACTTGTAATTTTCCAGAGAGAAGGGATAAACAAGACATTTCCTTTTGCTAAATGCCCTTTGAAAAAAACAAAAGAAACATGCCTCTGCCATCTCATGAAACTAGAATTGCAGGATATGTTTTTGTTTGAGTTATTTTTCAAACGATGAAAGAATTTTAGTACTGTAGAGAGAAATAATTGTTGATGAAACATTGAAATAATAGATGAACATTTCTTCTACTGTTCTGAAGAAGTTTTTTTTAAATAAAATAATTTATTTTTAAAATAAAATTATGTTTGGGAAAAGAGTTAGAAAATTGAAAATTTTCCATTTTTTTTTTTTTAATTAAAATATTTTGTGACAGGAATTTAGTTACAGTGGTAGTTTTTTTTAATACACTAGACATACTTAAATATAAATACTTACAAACTCTTAACAATTTTAATCTATTTTGTTTTTAGATAAAGTAAGTTTTATCATAATTATTAGAAATATTTAAATTAAAACAATGAATTAATATGCAAAACAACTTCAAACAGTGTGCTCATGCATTAAATAAATGATGACGGTTATATTTGTGATTTGATTAACTCATAATTTTTTCTGTTTTGAATTCGGAATTACTGTTTTCTTTTGAATTAAAAGCTCCAATTTATTTTCAATTATTTTAACATTATTCAATTCAAAACTTTTTTAATTTATTTCTTAAAAATAATATTTTTTATTTAAATCCACAGTTTTATTACAGAGAAAAACTAATTATAGGATAAAATTTATTATGTCTTTTCTGTCAAATTTTATTGATGTACAGACAAATATTTCAAAAGCTTAATAGTTAGGTGAAAATAGAAATACCTTGATAGAAAATAAATAAAAATACCTAAATGTAAATAGAAATACTTTAAACGTAGAAGTACCTTGCCATCTTGAAATTAAATTTTTAATAACTGCTTAAATAAAAATTTGAAATATTATTTTTTTGTTCATTTTCTTGTATGATTTAAATCTTAATACACTTCCTATCACAATAATGAAAAAAAAATGTCATTAGTTTAAATGAGAAACTATCATTTAGTATTGTTAATTATTCAAACTATTTCAGGAAAATTGCTTTATATTTTTACAAACACTCTGCGCAAAAGAGCATTAGCTTGATATAGCATAGAAAAACAGTGGTACATTAATATTTTAACTCGTCATAAATTAACTTTTTTTTTCATTTGAAGGAACCTACTTCGTTTTACTATCTCACTATACAAAAACAGTTTCTTACACTAAAATAGATTTGACTAATAACAAATTATATGCTAAAAGATTCTGCTAATGAAAAATAAAAGCTAAATATTCATGAGGTAATATAAATACATAATAAAGTTTCAGAAAAGAAATCAAATATTCTGAATGAAAACACTTTTACTAATAATAAAATAGAAACCGGTATTACTTCTTTTTTGTCTGGAGGTAGAAATATAAAAAGAAGTTAAATATTCTAAATAAAAATCCTTTTATCAGTGTCGGAAGCGAATATAGACATCATTAAAACTAAACGAGTCATATGGAAAATGTAAATTCTATTTAAAAAACGTATTTTAAAGAATAATTTTTATGTATGCATGTATAGCATACAAGCAACTAACACATGTCTTTCATAGCCTTTTAGTATAACATTTAGAGGAGCCCTTTCTTTTTTTCTATATGTGTTTTTTTATTAAAAAATTATTATTAGTTTTATTAGTTAGTTTTTTTTATTAAAAAAAGTTGATTTAATATATTTCTCTAATTGAATTCATTTTGTAAGGAAAATTGTACCAATTTAAATGAGAAATTCTCCATTAATAGATATCAATACTTGCATTTTGGCAACTGAATAGCAGAATTTATATTAACATTTCAGAGCATTTTACTTTTTATCTTATCACAGAAATTAAATTATAACTTTTGAATGAAATAAACAATGTTCATTTATTCAGAAACAAGGGAGTAAATTAAAATATTATCATAATTACTTGATAAAAAGAAATGAGTCTATCATTTACTTATATTATAAAGTGACGAAATACTATCGGAGCAAATATGATACACAGCTGATTTCAAAATTAAACTGTGTTTACGTTTGATACATATTAAAAGAAAACGATATTATTCTACTCAAGTTATATAAGTTATACAAAAATATTAAAAACTGCAAAACAAGCAAAATGAACTTCGACTTTATTATGCCAACACAGTATTTAAAATTTGAATGTTTCACTTTATTAAAGAAAGTTGGTGTGTTCCAGAAGTATACTTGATATTTCATAGGAAAACAGCTTATACCCAAGAGTAATACATGTTAAAGACGACATAGTAAATTCTGCTCCCCCCTGATGATTTGTATAAAATTAAAGAGGGACATTCACTCAGATGCCATCTGTATAATCTAAATCCTGAGGTGACTTTTGAATATTTTCAAAACGCATTTGCTTTCAAGCATTATATAACTGAATTTAATTAAATTCTATTCATAATTTAACTTTAGTTTGTCAGAGCCTTGCAATAGGCGACTTTTGTGTAATTCAATCAAACATAATGTCCCTTTTGAACTTAATTAACAAAAAAAGGATCATCATCGCTTCCAAAAAATAATTGTATTTTAATAACATGGATCGAGGACTTGACAATCTGAAGATAGAAATTTATATCATCAATAAAGTGTTATGAATATTTTATAGCACGTAAATTTTCCCATCAAAAATTTCTGCAAAAATTCAATTATTATTATAGAAATAATAAACCGATTAAATCATATTATTTTATCACCAAGAATCTATCAATAACTGTAAATGAATTTCTTCAAAATAATTTACACTTCCTTAAAAAGCAATAGAAACAAACTAGTAAAGAGATAATAGAACACTGGATCCAGAGTAAGTCACATGAAAATATGCATTAGAATTGCATTTAAAATTCAACCCAAAATTCCTTTTTCGTTTATTCTTTTTCTATTTCCTTTTTTTCATTTTTAGAAGAAATTATTTCAACTATCTTTGTAATTAGTAGGATATATGTTTTATCATTCCAAAATTATTTTCAGTGAATAACTGAAATTATGTATCTTCAGTCTTCCACATATATTTAATCCATCAACAATCCAATAGTATTTTCATTTAAGCACTGTCAATATAGAGGGAAAACGATAACAAAATTGCCACAGAAAATCAAGAAATTACTCCCGCTGCGCCTATGGAAAATTGGAATCTCCTTCAATGAGATAACATAAACAGAAACTAAAGTTGAAATGCCGTCAATGGTTACTATTCAGTACTTCCCATCAGAAGTACATGCCGTCAGCAGAGTGGAGATAAAGCAATCTCTCAATTTTGTTACGCCCTACAGAGAAGCTTAAATTCCTTACATAAGGGGAAATTTCTTCTCCGCGAATTCATATTTCCTCCTTCCACCTAGAAGTAGAAGTTAGAGATACACACAAAGTTGTTCTTTATTCTATCCAGGATAAAATTTGGGAGTTTATAGACTGTCTTCATAGATGGAACATTTTTTTTTTTTAGGTTTAGTAGTTTTCCTCCATTTCTGGTCTCCTTTTCCTACATTTGCTAACAATGAGCTTTTATGGAATAAAAAATTTGACAAAGCGCAATTATATAAATATTTTATGGGGCTTTAAATATTTCTCCATTATGGAAGAATATTTTGCTAGTTCAAAATAAAAAAATAAATAAGAAAATTAAGGGCAAATTATTAAAAAAAGTATTATAATCAAATGATTTTTTTAACATTTTTTAGTTAAAAATTGGTATTGTATGAAAGAAGCATTTTAAAAACTTCTGCAGAAGTTAATACATTTTAATTCATTCTTCATGTCTTATTTAAGACTCAAGTCATATTTTAAGAAATCCTAAATTGAAATAAATCGTGAATATTATTTCTAAATTAATATATTAAGAATATTATTTCTTAATTACTGATCTTGTGGCTTAAATTCTATCAATATAATAACTATATATTAAATTTGATGGAAAACAGTTCCACAAAAAACTATTAGTTGTGTAGTTAAGTTGAAAATTATCTAGAACTAATATTAACTTCTTTTATAATTTATTTATGCTATATTTTTATAAATAAATATTTATTTATTTTCTCTTATATTTCACGATTCAAGAACCATTGTTTAAAACTTTATAAACAAGAATAAGAAAAGCAAGTGTAGAAAAATTATTTTGAAATAAAGTTTTTAATTGAAATTGCATTTTTAATGAATATTTCTTGAATAAAATCTAAAATTAACAATTAATTTTTATTAACTAATTAATAAAAAAGCAAAACCTGAATTATTCTGAAATGCATTATTGTGTAGTGTAAGCTATTACCACGTCTCATCGGTTGCAATACAAGAAACAGAAGCATTTACAAAATAAAATGTATATTTGATAAATCAGAATTTCACATCATTGCAAACGAGACATTATAAACATTAAAGAATAAAAAGCAGGTGAAAAGAAATTTAAAGAGAGCAGCACTACTGTCAGACCTTTGCTTTTCAAAAGGCATTTAATGTTTAATAATAAATCAAAGCAAGGAGTACGAGGAGAAAATTAGAATACATTTCTCTGTCCCAAGATTAGATTTGAAAATAAGCCCACGCAGTTTCAGATTTCCTTCAATATGATTGCACTTCTTCTTTTCAAATTTTTGTCTGGACTGTTTTAGGTTCTTATTTAGAACTTACTCTCTTTTCATAGAATAGTTTGTTTTATTCCTCTATAGATCTAAATTTTCATAAAATATTACAGATATAAATATATTGCTTTCTTTCACATTTCTGATCAATACATGCATCATACGATGACATTTGCTTTTGTCCTAAAACTCTAAGGAATATATTAAACAAATATTATGCTGCTATCTCAAGTATGAAACATGCATTTGAAAAAAAATATATTCTTTTCAAACTGTTTTAATTCTGATTACTAATTTTAATATAACTTCTAGAACTAATTTGAAAAATTATATCTTTATCCTTCATCGTGTTACTTTTCTTTATCATAAAATTATTTCTTTTTTTTAGAGGAAATAAATCAAAATATTGTGATTTTTTATTTCTATTATTCATAAATATATGTTTTTCATTTATACCCCAGCTTTAAGACGATTTTAAAAATAAATAAGTTTATAAAAAAAGTTTAAGAATCCTTATAATAGTGTTCTCTCTTTCTGTCGTATATTCTTTCTTATTTCACTTCTGCAATCGTCACGTTTCAACATCCAATAATAGTTGGAAATCAACTTGATATTCTATCTTCCCTGATATCACCTTTACATTTCCAATAAGTCTTGCTGAAATCTGATTGCAAACAAATCTTCAAAATAATAGTCAAGGTGAGAATGGAGAAAATGAACTTGTATGCTCATATTACCTATCACCCTATTATCCTGAAAATGGCTAACATCTCTTCGATAATAGATTTGTAGTTCGAGTTTCTTTAGTTTCCAGGTATTCACTCGCTAGTGTGTGTTTCAAATTTCTACTTTCAGCTCAAATTTTCTGTTCATCATTTTTCTGATAAAAAACCTTTCCTTTAGAAAATATCCTTGCATTGGGATAAATAAAAGAAATGTTAATAAATGCATCTAAGATGTTCTGGTTTTGATAATGCTTTAATAAACTGTTTTGCAAAGCATAGTTTTGTATGAATAAATGAACTTAGATATTTTGAGGGTTAATCAAATTTTCACTTTGATATTTTAAACTTAAAATTTCCCTGCGTATTTTTTCCAAAATCTTAAAATCAGCAAATTTAAAAAATCAAATTTTTTCAAAATTAGCAAATAACTCTTTTTCTATTAAAACTCATAAACGTTTTTGTTGCATTATACTGTATAGTTACAATAAACATAGCAGAAACCTTTCTATAAATTACGTAATCCTGGGGAAGTCGTTTATCTCAATTAAAAAATATAAATCCTTGATGCATTTTTATGGACTTTTCTCATTGCTTTTCTATATGTTTAAACCTGTTGAATTGGTCTTCAACATGGATTTCTAGATATTTAAAAGATTTATTTTTCTTGATTATGCCAACCTTCCATATAATTTGGGGACCTACCGACATTTTGCTGAACAAAATATAATTTTTTTTTTCTGTGGATATGAAAAGTTGGTATCAGAATAACTATTGTACGCCGAAAATTTGTGGATTGTAAATTATTACAAATTTTTCTTATTATTTAAAGCATTATACAGTCTTTACAAAAAAGTTTCATCATATTTGACATCAAGCAATAAATAATTGTGAAAAGGCAAATAATAATAGTTTGTTTCAAAATGTAGAATTTTATTTAATGCATCATTTTATTTATCACCATAGCTTATATAATTCTCTACTATACTAAGATTTTTTTTTTATTTTATCTAGCAGTTTATTCTTTATTAAAGATGCTCTTTGGTAAACTAATATATATAATAATATACTTTTAGCAATAAACATCATTTTTCAAACCGAATCACATCTGAAATACTTGAACAAAACATAATATTTTGCAAGAGAAATCTAAAATATCGATATGTAAATGCTTATTTATTGTACCATAAGCGAACTCTCAACCAAGGAATGAATTCTCTACATTTTATTATAATGCTCTCTTTTGACAGGAACACTCTTTGATAAATTGATGTTTAGAATATCTTGGCAATAAGCATCCTATTTAAAATCGAATAATATCTGGAATTCTTTTACAAAGACAAATGATAATATCTTGCTTGAGTTATCAAGTAAATCGGCATGTAAATTTTTATTTATTGGTCATAAGCGAACTCTCTAGTAGGCAAGGAATTCTTCATATTTTATTACGCAGGCAGCCCTTTGTCAGAAGCATTCTTTGATAAATTAATGTATAGGATAATAACAATGGAGCTGACATTAATAAATAATCCATATCACGACAGGTAATTCTTAGATGGGCTTATAAAGAAAGGTTCTGTGGATATTTTACTCTCTTGATTGGAAACGTTTCCCCATATTCTCTCTCTTTGTTTGGTGTTTCTAAATAACCATAGAGTATAATTCTCAAGAATGGTTACTTTTCACTGTCAGAAAAAAAACATTTAGAATAAATTACTGAATTTTCAATTAATTTGAACTATATTATCATTGCATTCCCTTTCACCTAGAATTATGAAAATTCCTGATTTAGGTAATTGGCACTGTGGAAGAAAAAATTAAATCGTGCTTGTTTGGGAAAATGTTTTTTAAAAAATTATATACGAAAGAAAAGAAATAAAACTGTAAATATAAGCTCTTAATGAGACTCTTCATAAAAAATACATAACCGAAGATACCATAATCATACATAACCATGATATACATAAAAAAATACATAACTAAAGAATAAATATTTGCTACAAAATTATCTAAAATATCATATCAATTATAATTGTGAAAAATAACCGTAGTGGATAAAAACTAACAGAAATTTAAAAAAAAAAATTATTCCTCTGCAAGCTGGAACGAAAAGTTAGATTCCTTTACATCTAAGATACTATCTGACGACATAAATTACCTGATGATAGAAACAATCCATATTAGGGCTTGAAAATGACTTTTCAGTCTCTAACTTCTAAAGTTATCGAAAAAATTTAAATACAATAGTTATTCTTCTTAATGAGCCTCTAATTTGGCTAATTTGGATTTATTTTTCTATCTTCAATATTAAAAAAGTTATATCGAAATGAAAATTTCCTCCCCTCCCCCTATCATTTCTACCTTCTTTGAGAAAAATAAGCCATTTACATTCCTTTCTCATCCAATATATATATATATATATATATATATATATATATATATATATATATATATATATATATATATAGAGAGAGAGAGAGAGAGAGAGAGAGAGAGAGAGAGAGAGAAAGAGAGCAAGAAATTTCTCCAAAGTCTTGTCATGGGAACCATTGCAATCGGTAATCTTCCTATAGGAATCACCCTAAAGCTATAAAAGCAATGCAACAACGAATGAGAAAATATCGGTTTATACTGGAAATAATATGGAAACGATAAAAAAAATTGGTAATTTTGATTCAGGAGATGAAAGTGCAAAATATCTGGAGGTATAGCTTAAGAGAATTTATCTAAAAATGATATACATATTATAAAAATCTATTCTTCGGAAATGAAATAATTCCAGTAAGTGGCTAGTGAGGAAATCAGGTAATCTTTTAGGATTCAATTTTAATAGAGATATCCATCCAGTATGAGAAGATCACATCAAATATTGAAATACCTGTACAGATCTTCATGTCCACAAATCCGTTGAGAGATTTTTAACAAAAACTTTTTTCCTCTAGGTGATTTCCAAGTCATTTGCTGTTTTTCTCAGATGAAAGTAGACGTTCATAGGAGGAACGGTAAATGGTAAAATAATGCAGAAGCCTCTTATTTCTATCACATTCGCACATAAATGTAGTACTAAGGTTAAACCGTTTGAGTAAAAGTTTCTAAAAGACCATGTACTGTTCAGGACAATATTTCATACCTCAGCAGTTGAAACTTTTATATGTGGGGGGGGGGGGCATAAATTGTTCATATTTCAATTTGAAACTATGTACAACTGATTTTCTTGAAGACAATGCAATTTTTTAACATTTTCAGAATTACTTTATCAGTTAAATCATTTGCTTTGATTAAATTTTGACTCCACATCAGAAGGGTAAAATAGAAGTAAAATTGTGAAAAGTTAGTTTAAAGCTTCCGTAACATTTACAGTAATGAATTGTATAAAGTATTGAAGAATTAAAAAATAGAAAATTTTTAAATATACTTTTATTAACGAATTAAAAATTCAGAAATATTTTTAATCAAAATCTGAGCATAAAAACAAAATAATAAACGTTTGAGGAGGTTAAATCAATTTTATAAGGAAATTATACTACACTGAATATTTTACGAGAAAAAAACCTTAATATTCAATTAAAGTTAAGAAATAAAGTTTTAACAATAGTGAAATTGTATTGTTTTTCTCAGCTACTAGCATTTTTACAATTTTAATTTGAGATCTAAACTTATTTAAAAATAATTTTTTTACTTTTTAGTAGAATGCTTAAGATTTTTTTGTGTGCAAACTATTTTATTTGTATTATTTGAAAGGAATCATGCAACGAAACATTTCTCAAACATAGAAAAATACTTTCATGCTATCATCGTATCTTTTAGATATCATGTACATATTAAAAGTAATAACAGAGAGAGAGAACATAATAAGAGTTTTTATTACAATGTGCAGATAATTTAATACAAAAATAAACTTCATGTACAATCATAAGTTCTTGGAAAATATCATCAAAAGCCCTAAAGGCTATTACAAGCTTAATTATGTTTATTAAACACAAGTTATATGAAAATTACTTTAATAAGCTGAAAGGAACATTGGAATTAATGCATAAAAAATTCTCAAAATTTGCCTATAAGAAATAACTGAGATGCAACCGTATTTAAAGATAATAAATCACAAAATAAATGTCAATATGCAAATTAAAATAAACAAGCATCATTTTGAAATGGAATTCATGATTTTATCTTTCGTTATTAATTGATTTCGCTGCCTTCATTAAATCATTTTGAATATATTCATCGTTTAGGACACCAGTTTAAAATTCATAGCACCTAGATCATTTCAATAAAATATTTTCTGAATTCTTTCTAAGTATAACAACTCATTAAAAATTACGAAAATATGGTGATAAGTGCGCCTTTCAGGTTTCTATATCGAGGAATAAAATATCTTTTATGAAGACTGTAAAATCAACACTTGGTCTACGTTTATTATAACTTTTCTTCCCAGGACGAGTTTGAAAGGTTTTTATGTATTTTTTGAATTTCTGATATGAATTTTAAAACCTGTTTGTTTCCTTCTGTTTGGTCAAATATTTCTCGAAATTTAGAACAAAAAATATAAGGGTACACATTTCATATAATTGAAATCAGAATAAGTTTAGACAAGTACCGGGTGCGGCAGAAATTCGTACAAACTTTAAAAAATCATAATAAAAAAAGTAATGCTCGAAAAAAATTGCGGTTTACGGGAATATGTTCAGAGAGCCTTTGGATTTCATTATTTCCATTAAAAATGTTTTTAAAAACGGCCGATAGATGGCGCTCACACTGTCATACCGAGACTGTTTACGCAAATCAGGAAAACAGAACACAGTAACATTATAGTACATTTTGTTTTAAAGCAAAAGAGGCTCAACATGACCGCCACCACAATTTATTAGGCAAGTGAGGAGCGTAACTACGCCTATTACAGCTGCGTGTAACATGTCGGCATCGATGCCACTAACGGCCAATTGAATGGCATCTTTCAAATCCGTTAAATTCCATCAAAAGGGCAAGAGAACCCCGGTAGACACGAGACTTCAGGTATTCCCACAACCAAAAGCCCGCTGGAGAAAGATCTGGCGATTGTGAGGGTCACTCATTCTTACATCCTCTGCTTATCACTCTGTCCTCAGTGAATGTGTCTAGGAGGAACGTCTTAACGGAACTAGCAACGTGGAGCGGGGCACCATCCTGCATGAAGGTGACGGAAGATGACGCACGTCTTTGCTGCAAAGCAGGCATAACATGGTCTCGCAAAAGACTAAGATAGCGTTCTGCAGTGACGGAACAGGTTTTCCATCCGGATATAGGACAACGCTCTTCAAAAAAGAAAGGGTCTAGAATGAAGGACGCAGTGAAACCGCACCAAACAGTCACATGTGGAGAATGTAGTGGTTTGGTCGTGTATGCACGAGGGTTTGATGCTGCCCAGATACGACTGTTTGCGTATTGGCGTCACCATGCAATGAAAAGTGGGCTTCATCTGTCCAAATGATGTTCAGTAACTATTGTAGGTCACGTTCCATTTGTGCGAGCACCCATGTTGTAAAGGCTTGTCTTTTCTCGCAATTTGCTGGCAACAATTGGTGAAATGTTCTATCTTCTACGGATGCAGCTTCAAGATTTCATGCAGAATGTGTCGGATCGACATTTCCGCAATTCCTGTTATTTTACCTGCTTCACGTGAACTGGAACTCCCCGTTGAAGTCTCGGTTTCCACATTTCTCCTGACTTTTTGGACAACAGGGACGCGGTCAGCGCTGAAGGATGGTCTGCCACTTCGTGGACGATCTTCTAATCTTCCCGTTTCCTCAAAACGGCGAACTAAATTCAATATCCCATTCAATAAAATTGGGTTTTTCTTCACCTTAATTCCTTTCACCGTCCGTAACTGTCGCAATGCTACAGAACATTTTCACCACTAATGCTCGATCCGGTAGCGATAGCATGCTACTGGCGTCAAATGAGAGATCCATTTTCAGCCTTGTGTTTTATAGCTAAACTGATTTACATAAGCAGTCTCGGTATGATGTGTGAGCGCCATCTATAGGTCGTTTTTAAATACATTTTTTAACGGAAATAACAAAATCCAAAGGCTCTCTGAACATATTCCCGCAAACCGCAATTTTTTTTCAAAAGTTACTATTTTTATTATGATTTTTTGAAGTTTTCTCGAATTTATGCCGCACCCGGTATGCTTTATCCTTTGATACGAATTATAACAATAATATCTTCTCTGATTTCATTATAGACGATCTTGGCGAATTACATTCAGTTTAACCTGATAAGAATATGATTCTCCAAACTTCAAAACGAATGCAAATTCATTTTTTGGGAACCAACGGTATGAAAAATACAAGGAGTTGCTTTTCATATAATTGAAATAAGAATATTTCCAAACATTTCTGTTTTATCATTTAAAGTGCATTATAAAAAAAATATCTTCTCTGATTTCATTATAGACAATCTTGGCAAATTAAATTCAGTTTCACTTGGCAGAAATGTGGCTTTTTCAAGCTTCAAGATTGACATAAATTCATGTTTTTGACACCAAAGGAATGAAAAATGTAATCTATATCTTGATATTTTTCATCATACAAGTAATAACGTATAAACAATGTTTTAAAATAAATGTTATAAATCATTTTTGTGCATTTCTAAATTCATGATTATTTGGGAACTCATCCATTTTTGAAGTAATGTATTGTTTTTACCAGTGTAAAAAATTAATTAGATTTTTTAGAAATATAAATTTCTCGTTTCTTTGTATTAATTTCTTAAATTTATCTTTTTCTAACAACAAATCATGGATCTTGTCTGTTCATTCGGAATAACAGAACTTATATCTTCTAATTTTATAATGCACAAATCAGAAGTATTGCAATTAGATAATGTAAGTCGTTTAAATTGCGAGATAAGGGAAATTTTCCAATAAAGCATTTAATCATACAATAGAAGAATTAACTCTCCTATAACATGAATGAATAATTTTGATCTATATCTATAATGACGTTAAATGGAATAGTAGAATGTGGTGTTTAATAAGAATTTCCAATCATAAAATATTTCTTCCAATTTTTACAAAATGCACTTAGTGAAAATCAACAATATTATTAAATTAATATGAATGTGAATTTCATTCTGATATTTCCATATATGTGCTGGCAACGTAGCGTTTTTTAAATAACTAATAGTATATTCATATATTAATTTGTTAACAATATATTGGATTATAATCGTTTAATCATTATACATCAATTTGTTAAGCTCACAGATTCTTCTTAATTTTTCAATTACAAAAAAATCACAAAGAGAAATTTGCAGTAAGAATTTTCATTTCACTAATAGCAGCAAAGCACGCAATAAAAAATAGGCAAATTTAAAAGCTAATTTCCTTGTCAAAAATTCGAAACCTCTCTCTTTTTTCTTATTTATTTTCATCATGATAAACATGATTATACAAATCGGTTATCTGACCTAATTTTACCAGAAACTCAAATTTTTGTTGGAATTTTTGCTAGTTTTTTGCATTCTCTTGCGAAAAGGGGAAAAATCGCAATCATTTGTTCTCGAGATTTTAATAATTTTACAACCTTTAAATATTTCTAAGTCTATAAAATTATTTTTTGAAATTGCCAGATCATATTTCTGTCTGTGGTTGAAATGATTCAGAAAGAAATTTCTAAATAAACTAGGCAAAAACAAAACAAATGTGGTTTGCACATCAAAATTTTTAGTAAAATCCATCTATCAATAATTTTTTGAATAAAGTTTCTGATTTGAGAAGAAATTCTTTTACAAAAGAATTGCTTGACTGCCAAGGCGCTTGTAAACATATATTTCGAAAACCGGGAATAATGATAAATAATAAAATTTATCATATAATTTTATAACATGAAATTCTGATCTTAATTGAAATTTATTTTAAATCTATCAATGGATTAACCATTAACAGATCTATTTTTTGCATATCTGAAAGTGATAATTCAAAATTTCACGAAATTAATGGATTAATTTTTATATATACTCGTCAGGTAAGAAAACCTAAACGATTTTTTAAATAAATTCCTCAAAAAGTAAGATGCCATTTTTTTTTCTCTTGCCGTATAAATGTGAGCAGGATATATCAAAAATACAACATTTAAATTAGAGGAAATTTGGTTTGCATTTATTTTTGATAACAAATTTATGAATTGATAACAAAATGTAAACCTAATTGGTCAAAAGGAAGAAAAATCAAAATGCATTAAAATAATCTTCACTCTTTGACGAAGATACCAAAAAAACAACACTAAACTACATAAGCATAAGAAAGGATTCGAAAATCCTACTGTTTATCATTTAAAACGAAGATTCCATCTTCACTCAGTATTTATGTATGTATAAATATTTTGCCGTATAACCTACAAAAAAAATCAAAAATCATTTAATATTTATTACCTGAAAGGAAATCTATCACATTCTTTCTTGAAATTTTAATTTAAATAATTTTTATTAGTACTTATGAGAATTCAGGATTGTTTGAAGTTAACATTCCTCTATATTTAATTTTCAAGGTATCGAAGAAAATTTTTGAAATTTTTAGATTTCTGCGCTTTAATAAAACAAAAAGGTACTAGAATTTTTTGCAAATTTATATTTTACGATAAGATTTATATTAAAGAAAAAAAACCAAGAATGTAAATATATATTCTTAACGAATTGTACAATCTCTTTCTTGAAATTTGAATTCTTGCTTTTTATCTTTTGTTTATAGCAAATCAAAACATTGTGGAATATTACCTATTTTTATAACCGAAAGTCATTTTTTGAAAACATATAAAAGAAAATGCTGGAAACTTCTACAAAACTAAGTTGTTGACTCTGTTATATATATATATATATATATATATATATATATATATATATGAGAATATATATATATATATATATTTGTTTATTTGTTTGCTTGCTTTTGTCATATTTTTCATTTCGGCAATATGATGGAAGCTCTTACTTTGTGTAAATAAAGCTTCCTAAAAGCTTCATAAATTATTGAATAGTACAATATTAATTTAAATCATAAGTAATATTCAAACTATTCTTCTTTTAATATATAATAAATTTCCCAAATACAAAAGCTTAGATAAGAGATATGCAAGTATAAATGTACTTCATGAGTTATTAAAATAAATTCTGTTTGTATTTTATATTCCTTAACCAGTTTGTGTTGATGTGCCTTTTGTAAAGCATTTATTACAATATATGATGATAACAAATGGAACCGGAAGCAGTCAGAATTTGTTATGTAATGGCATTTGTCTAGATAGCAAATTATAATTTATAAGCATCAATATTTTTATTCTTGCAGCTATACAAAAATTCATTCATAATAAAAACATCTCATTATTTTAGTTATTTTTTCCTTGAAGCGTAAGTAAAGGTTTATTTGCTATTATATTTATTTTCTTTTATGTTCCGATTCTTTATTAAATGTATCGTTTAATATCATTATAGATATTTTATTATATGTTTT
Organism: Argiope bruennichi; assembly: GCF_947563725.1. NCBI lineage: Eukaryota > Metazoa > Arthropoda > Arachnida > Araneae > Araneidae > Argiope > Argiope bruennichi. The sequence continues at coordinate 98,674,298 of NC_079152.1, read as the reverse complement.
AATATCTTGCTACTTTATTTCACTTCATTGAACTAGCTAAATTATCTATATTTGTTATTTCTTAATTTGATTTCTTTTTTTATTTATAGATATTGTTATGCTGATTTATATAATTTCTTGTTACGTTCTCTTCTTTTATAAGCTTGAATAATGAAGCTCTATACAGTTTTGTACGATGATAGCAAAACAATATTTTAATATTTACAGAAGTTACTTACCATTTAATTATTTAAATTTAATTTAATTTTGATATTAAATCAGAAATGTCATTTGGCAGAGTGATCCAAAAAAATTATTAATAAATACTTATGATAACAGTATTAATCAATTATTATATTTATTTAAAACTAAGAATCAAAAAATATTAAAAATTTAGAAATGAGTCTTGATTTACTGCCATAAAACATAAATAAAATTTCCATTCAAAAATTTGAGGGGAAAGAGAAAAATTGGAAAACCGTAAGAAGCTCCCCAGAAAACAACATGATACCAAAATTTAACCATAGCGAATATCATAATAAAGAAAATTCTTAAGACTTCACTGAAAATTAAAATATATTTTCCATTTCAATTAGCTTAAAGTACTTAAATTGCTATTTCGCGATTGTATAGCGGTCTAATAAATGTAAATATTCTATAAGCAAAGGTACTAAAAAATTATTTAATTTTTTTCAAACAGTTACGGAAATGGATTCAAGTGATGAATTAATTTTATTTTGCTTTGATGCCTAAATTGGAAACCATTTTTTTTTTCTCTTTTTTAAATATATTAATAAAAATGCATCTCATTGTATCTCTTTTTCTTTTTTATTGTTTTGAAATGCGACTATTGCCCTTTTTATTGATTTGAAATTAACGTTATAAAGTTATAATACTTTATTAAAAAGCTTTCTGTCTTCTTTGCATATATTTTATTTTGTGCTTTAACCTCTTGTTCTATCTGAATTTAATGCCATTAAATTTATTCATACATGGAATTTTAGAATCTAGTAAAATATTTTTATAAGACTGAAAAGCTCAAAACAAAGGAAATGAAAAAGAATTTTTACATTTTAATAAAAACTACAAATTCTCGATAAATAAAGATAATGAAAAATTACAAGAAGACAGTTACAGAAATAAAACAAGTGATTTCAAATATTAAATCACCTTTATCTATAGAAAAGCTTTCAAATAAATAAATATACATTTTAATAAAAATAACATTTTAAAATCTCTATAATATATTGCATTATTTTAAAAAAATTCTATGAAATAATGTTCCATATTTTATCGTCATTTGTGTATAATTCAATATTCTATGCTTAGTCTACGGCGATGTATTCTTCTACTAATATAAGAGAGCTCTTGTGCATACATCCATTAAATTCTATAAATATATGTATTTAATTTTAATTATGAAAAGTGTTTTCATTATAAAACTATAGAATATTTCATTAATAATAAAAAAGCTCTTATACAAAGAAATTAGCATATTATTATTACTAATAGTCTATTATTCATCTATAAAATTACATCAGTATTTAGTGCTTGAACAAGCTGTAGTAATAATTAGTCTGTATTGCTTTTGTTTTATTTATCCTATATTCCGTTTTATTTATCCTATATTTTTCCTTTGATAAATGAGTAATAAAAATACTAACACTCAATTATTAGGAATCAGTATTCAATGTGAGAATACTCAGATCTATTTTCACTAGAGATATAGAATTCTGAAAGAATGATCCTAAAACTTGGTATAACGATAATTCCAAGAAAGTTTTGATTTATTAATACGATATGTGATTTTTTTGTGATTTATGAAGCTATATTTAGAGATTCAAACATAAAAACAGATTCTATAATCTTTAAAGAATGTATTGAATTAAAATTTTATAAATGAAACTAGCTGACATTGTTCTGCCATATAAATTATTTCTAGAGAATATTTTGGTTGTTAATTAAAAATTAACGAATGAATTGTAAGTGTGTGGGGATGGGATCTATGACGGAAAGAGGAATGGAGCGCTGTAGACGATGATCGCCGATAGAAACAAAACCATTCCTTTTCTCAATATTAACGTAACGAACATATACATTGTTTGATATCTTAAAAATTAAATGTAAAGTGAAAAAAGTAATATATTTTTTATCCTAAAGTATAAAAATGAAATAAAGAAAATCAATATTCATTTCGAAGAGCAACTGAATGTACGATATTTTTTGTCAGTCCGTCTTTAGCCAACACAAATAAACTCGATGGTCTGCCCACGCGAGAACATGTCCCGTATAACTGTCCGTGTGAAAAACACGGTGTGCCGAAATCGAAGCCGCAAACAGACATCGTTTGGCCTTGCGACTTATTGATTGTCATTGCGAATTCCAATCTAATAAGAAATTGAACGCGTTTGAATTCGATTGGCATGTCTGTGAGAATCATTGGAATTCTTGGTAGCAAAACATTTTCGGCTCGGAATTTGCCATTCAAAATGGTGGCTTCGATAACATTTTTCATCAATTTTTTAATGACCAATCGCGTGCTATTGCACAGCCGTTGTGGGTCCAAATTCCGAAGTAAAATAACCGGTGATCCAACTTTCAGTCGTAGAAGATGTAGTGACATGCTTGGCAAATCCAGTGAGTTCACAAACTCTGTTGGATAATTTACAGCTTCGTTAGCATCGCAAATTTATGATACCAAGTCACCTGACAACGACTGCTGTATCTTAAAGTTTAAATCGTCGACGTCCACATTTTTTTTTTTCTTTGCTGCCAAAATGGCTCTTTCCTTCAGCCACTCATGATTCATGCATTGTATGCGTATATCGGGAAATATACGGTCAATGAGAGCATTTTGCAAATCAACGATAATGCAGAAATGAGTGGACAATTTTATGCATCCAGTATTTTCATAAACAGCACTTTGCCTTCGCCGATATCTAAAATTTGGTCCGAGAATGTGTCAGCAGATGGATCTTATAGCATTTGGACGCGCATGTTCATTTTTAGCTGTACTTTCTCCAACATTATGCCACAGTGGCAATGATTTCAAGCAAGATTGATCTCATCAGCGTACGTTGAACGTGGAATGACGGGATAGAGACACCATAATTAAATAGCGTTACGAAATATACTTTACAACCTATTCTCATATTTACCAAATACACATAAAAAATTTCACAAAAATTGGTCGAGCCGTTTTGGAGGAGTACGAACACAAACACCGTGACACAAGATTTTTATATATTAGATGCAATATAATATATTAAATTATAATTTACTATATCAATGGAAATTAGTCACTTTTGTACAGTATTTTCATTCTAATGGTGTATTTTATGTTCATTTTTCTTAAATGAATCATACAAACAGAAAGTACTGTAATCTCAAAAAAAAAAAAAAAATCAGCTTCAATAATTTATTAATCACCGTGTTTCAAATATTCTCAACTTAAAAAGTAAAAAGAATCCTTGGAATTTCGTTTAACTCTAAACACAATAATGCAGAAGTAGAATTATTTGATTAATTTAATTTGGAATGCGATTTTTAAGCCAAAATTATAGCTTCTATCAAATTTTGGAAGAAATCTTTCCCCCAAATTTATATACCTCTGATATATTTATTTCCACCGATTTTATATTTAATCGTTCGTACACAAATACTGTGATTTAAAAATACAATGATTTAGATCAATAAATATTTTACAATATTTAATTGCTAAAATTTTGAATTGTTATCAAGTTTTCAACCAAAATTATCGAAGGATTGTTTGTACACTGGCCGGTTTTTCATATATATTCAAATATGATAACTCAAAAATATAGCAAGTAAAGGAAGAAAATTAAGTATGTAATCTTGATACCAAATTTGTAAAACTCAATAAAATTATTGTGCCAATTAATAAAAGAGGTAATAGTGGTTTGGTGGTAAAGGGGCAGAAGATTCCAGGTTCAAAACCCGATTTCACTGATGTAGCCTCATGTGATAGCACTTTTGTGTTAATCCTTTGGAGCTAAATGTCCCTCATTGGTATAATTCGGAAATGTGGTGAAAGCGTATGGTTCAAGTATTATTTTCGTTATGCGATCAAGCTTTAAAATTACGAAATCTACCCCCAAATAGTGGTGCTTTAAACAGAGACATAAATGTAATTCATTCCAATTCAATGAATCAATAAGTACAAACTGATCACAATTCTCTTCAATATACAACGACGCTCAACACAAAAGTTGTAAGTATACTAGAAAGTAAGAAAAAGAACATTTTTGAGGGCTTTTTAGAATTTTTTCTGTGAAAATTTACTTTTTAATTATCTTTAATTGCATATTACTTTTAAATTGTCAATAAAAAAAATTTCAAAATTTTTAAATTATTATTTTTGGAGTTTAATTAATTAGTAAAATGCATGCTGTCAATGATTTCTTATCATTTCAACTTTATGAAGGCAGATAATTACCTCTTGCTTATTAATTACAAAACAATCACATTAAATAGTAATATATGCTGATTGGATATTCGCAATAAGTTGTATGCTTCATTTTTAGCTCTTTCATCCTATTTAGAAGAAAGACATGAGCTTTGTGAATCTTTCTTACATGGTGAACAAATTTCTAGAAATAACTTTTCTACATATAATTATTTCATTGCATTAAATAAATCATTAAAAAAAATTTTAGATGTTTTATTGTTATCAATGAAAAGACACCTTTACACTTTTTAAATAATGTGTCATATATTATATCAAAATTATCTACAATTATTATTAAAATTTTTCAAGTCTTTTCGATCGCTAATAATAAACCTAATAATAATAACCAGTAATACCTAATTATTATCCTACATTCAGTAATTATACTACCTAACATCCAGAATTTTGTAATCGCCATTGTACAAATTTTTTTGTGCCAGCGTATTCTCAAAATTACTCCTTTTTTATACTCTTCGAATTTTAGTAAATATAAAGAATATTGGGAATTAATTTTTCCCGACTATTATAATTTATCTGCTTTTGAAAATAAATTTTCCTTCTCTCTATAATATTTTATTTGTGACGAAATTTCAAGGCAAGCACAGAGATTATTATTTCTATTTCGTGCATTCTAAGAAAGAATCTGCAAAATCCCATTTATTTTTTAGATAAAAATATGGTTCACAGTTCCTTATTGAAGAGTAAGTATACTTTGATAAACAGAATGACAAGAATATATTTAAAGGCATAAATTCCCATATTATTCTTTCTTCAATAATTAGATTTTTATATAAAAAAATCTTTTAATGTCTTACTTATGATAACTATGCAGTTTCTTTCCAATTGTATGATATGTTAATAACACGGTGTGATAAGTAAATAACACGGTATGATAAGTTAATAACATTCATTCCATATTCACACTTCATTTAACGTGGCATGATATGTTAATAACATGGTAGGAATTGAGAAATAATTTATTCCACATTTATCTCAATTTTTTATATCCAACTGCAAATTTCTATACTTTAAAATGAGTATTAAATGAGTATTATTTAAAATGAGTTAGAGACTTGCAAGAAAACTTTTGCCATTTTGTTTAAATTTAAACCATGGAAAAGGAACTGCTTTGCAATTTATTTAATTCATAAGAATTAAATAATTGAATTGTAGAAAATATAGGTCATTTTAACAGAGTTTTGTATTTACAGCTTTCATCAAATTAAGTCATTTTGAGTTTTCTTTAAATTAGTAAAATAGGTAAAAGTTTTTCAAAAAGTCAAATGTAATTTCTGTAGGAAAATCTCTGATATTGGATATTAAATATTTTTTCATAAATCGAAAACGAAGACAATTTATTCAACAATTTTCTATCTGTCAGAGATCATAAGTAATTTTCACTTTTAAGATAGGAAATCAAATTTCAACTGACAACCTGAATAAGCTTTTATTTGTCCAAGTGCAGTAATTTGTCAAAGCTGTGTCTGTTTCAATTCTCCTTATTTTGATCGACATATTATTAAGTATGCATTTTTCTTTCATCCTGCTGGTAATTGCTTTTGCTGTCTTAAAAGCTTAAAAATTTCACATCGCAACATTTCTGATTCAAAATTTTCTTAATTACTTTTCTCCATTTTTAGCTATATTATTTAGTTTTGAAAATTAAAAAAAAATTAATTTCGAATGATGAAAATGTGTTCAGAAAATTTCGAAACAGAAAATTCTCAGGTTAAATTTTTAGCCATTTTGCCAAAACTCTTCAATTATAAGAAATGCATAAAAAAGTAGATTTTATAGAGAAGCAAAAATTAATTATATTTACCGAAGAAATTTTTTAAAAAAACGCACAAATTAATGTAAAGTAAAAACTGAAGCTTTTCTTTTAAAAAATTAATCTTTTCCGTCCTTTTCTCATTTATATTTGCCTGGTTCTTAAGCTCTTTTGTAAACAGTGAATGAGGTATTTGTTGCGAAATTAGTTTATCAGACGTGAGCCTTACTGGCTGATGGATTTCATCTGAAGGTATCCTTAGGGCTCAAGAATGTTTTCTAAAATATAGGGAATTTAAGGGGGTATTACAGCGAGCCACTATAATGTTTTTATGGTAAGAGAATCAGTGTCTAGAACGAAAATGGACTATCAACGAAAATAAAGAACTATAGTTTCTTTAGTCTAATGTCACATCCGAACACCTGCAATGAGGATATTTGAAGGAAAATAAGGATTTTTTTTATAATCGGTTCATTTTGCCATTATAGTAAACAGAATATTAAAAAAAAGATTAACAGCAGTAAAGGATTAAATTAAAGCAAGTGAAGCAGTGTTATGATAAGGAATTTGGTTTAGGCAGGTATTAATTTGTGTTCTCTAATAGTGTTTTCTTTATTAATACGTAATATCTTTTCTTGCCTTCCTAGCTTTCAACATCAAGTGTCATACTCACAAGGACTAAGGGGGGAAAAGCCCCACAATTTCATCACATACATTTGCATTCATAAATTTTTCAAATAGAGATTTTCTTTGTTACCATTAGCCAAATTCTTTTTTATTAAATTTTTATAACTGCATTTTCATCTACTATGCCTTGATAACAAGTGAACGCAGAATTCATGTGTGTGTTTTTCATACATAATATCTTTCTGTATATTATTATTTCAAATATTTTTTTATAAAATTTCAAACTGGAAAATTTTTGTAAACGGTTTTATTTTATTGTTATTCCTTATAAGTTTGTAAATTCTGCACATAGTTATTTTTGTTTTTTCTACTGTAAATATTTCGATATTTAATAAAATTCTCATAACATGCCCATAAAATCATTCAGTGTAGAGAATGACTACGGATACGGGGGTATGAAATGGCGTTCTATTGCTACGAAAGGGTTCTTTTTTGTTTGTAAAAGGTAAACGTTTGGGATAAAAGGGACTGCATGCTAAAATTTCCAACAGATTTCCTTTCAATATGTCTTTTTATAACTGTTAAGGTATACAATACGTAATTTAGTAAACCAATAGATGTAAAAATTCATAAATTGAGAAAAGCAAATTAATCGTCCTTCATCTTCGCCACTTGCAAGCTTGCAATTGGTTCCATTAAATTCAAGCTGTATTTTAGAAGGCATACTATTATTATTATTTCTCATTAAATACACGACTTACATTGCATTTAACATTACATTTACACAAGTATTACACACATTACATTTACACACGTATTACATTTAAATACACGACTTACAAATTCAAATATGTAATGTTATCATACATTTGTGTTTGTAAGCTTTAAATGAATAAACTTATTAAATTTATTATGTGTACTAAAAACTTTTCTGTTTCATTAGATTTTAAATTTTAAAACCCCACACACCTTCGATAGTGAATATAGAATAGTTATTATATAAATAACATCAGTTTGAAAATTATTAATTTTGAATATTTCTAATCATGTATGTTTTGTTACATTCAAATATATTTCTCTGACAGGAAACACAAAACAGTTTAAAAAGGGATATATTTTAATTTTTTTTTACCAAGATTATTATGAAACAAAACCAATTTTGATTATTAAGGAACAAAACTTATTTAGTATTTTAATAATTAATCGTCACTAAACAATACATGTCAAAATGTAACTGGCAATTCGACATGTATTGATTGTTAATAATCAATACACAAACGTGTATTTCATTTACTGAGATAATTTTAAACTTTCAATTAGGTATACATAATATAAGTATCGACTTCAAACCAAAAGAGAGCATCAACCAAGGCTCATATTGGTACTTAATAACATGGAATCCGTTTTTTTTTTTTTTTTTTCAAGATAATATATTTAACTTGAAATCTTCTCGTGCATAGCAAAGGAAAGCCATCCAATAAACTATTTCCGAAATAATTTTTATTCGATAATGTTTTCTTGTCAATTATTTATTCATATTCTATCTATTTAAGAATATTGAATATCAATGCATTTCGGCATTAAAAGGGAAACATTTTAATACTTCTTATTATTTACCAAGATTATTAAAAATCAAGTCAGTTTTACAAATGTATTGACGCATTTGAAATCTTAGAACTCTAGTAGAATCACAATCAGAATTTTCGATGAATAACTGGGATTTACAGTCTTATTTTTAGGCTGTAATATGTTTATCAATTCAATTATAGTTTCATAGGTAACTAAAAAGTATTTAAATTTCAAAAACATCTTTCAGAAAATTGAAATTTTTGATCTTTTTGCCATGAATAGCTTCAAATAACTTAACTATTTATTAGAAATTCGATTCACTTGAACTTTATATTTTATCTACGAATATAAAAAGGTTACACCATTTCATGTTTTTGAAAAGAATGTCACATTACACCATTCCATATTCTTCTCATTAAATTTATTATTCTTTTATTTAATTCTACTTAAAAAGAATTGTGTTCTGGAAAAAAATAATGACGCTTTTGCGAATATTTCATTCTGTTTCGAAATCATGTTCTGAGTTGTGAAATCCCAAGGTAACGAAGATATTATCACGCATAAAAACACAAGTGCATTGCAAAATTTCTACCATTATAAGATTCAGATAATTCATATATGTCCGGTAAATAAGACATAATTTAGATACAAAAATTCTGATTTAAAAAATAATATAATATAAATTCTAGCTATTTCCAAAACATCAGAAATTAATTTTGCCTATTACGAGAATCTAAATTTGCTCCTGGCCAATACTTTTTCTCATAATGGCCTGCAAATCTTATCTCAAAACGCTTCTTCACCATAAAGTCAGATTCAATTAATTTTAAAAACAGTCACGTGTTCTCGATATTCAATTTTACAAGATTATCTAGATAAGACACTTGAATAATTTTATTTTTACTTAATAAATACACATAAGTAAAGAACTATTAAAAATATTAAATGTTGAGAATTTGGTAATTTTTTTCGCTTTAGATCGTCAAAGAGAAACCTTTTTTGATATGTCTTTCTCTGCCTGTCTGTTTTCCTGATATCCGTAAACATGCTTTAAAAGTGGAAGGAATAGCAATTAAATGAACTAGGTAAAATCTAATGTATCTTAAAACAAAACTGCACATTTGCAGCGAATTTTAAAATACAATCCATAAAAGAAAAGTAATTTGTTCTGTCCATTCAAAAATAAGGGATACCAAACTTACAGAAATGCACACTATATATATATATATAGTGTGAATGGCCTTGTTGTATTTCAAATGCTTGATAAACTGATAAAGCAAATACATAAGTTCTTAAATATGCAGTATTTTAATAAAGACCATACATTCTTGCAAATATATTTGCTAGAATATATCATTAGAATGTTTTCAATTATTTTATGAGAGGGGTGATAGTAGGCAACAAGAGGAAAAAGAATCATCATACAACATCGGGTCCCAAACGACGTTTAGTAGGAGAAAATCACAAAAATATAATGAGTCCGACAACTGTTGGAAACTGTAAAAAATTAATAAAAAAATAACAAATGTTGCTTCAACTATGAATTTTTTTAAGCGAATGCACATAGTCAAAAGTTGCTGTTTTTTTTCATGTTGGTAACATGTGGATTTGATGATCTAAGGCTTCGTAAATTACTGAAAACGAAAAATTAGTTTTTGAACCCATATTTGCAAAAATATTAAAACATGAAAAAAAATAAAAGCTTGAAAATGTAAGGAATTTTATATTCTATAATTTGATATAAGCGTGTATTGTGAAAACTGGGGAGTTGGAAATATATTCAAGAAAAACAAAAATGGGAACCAGAAAACATCGCTGCAACATCAAGATGAGAATTGAGGTTGAGGATGATAATTTAACTATTCCTAAACATAGCCCATTTTTTTTTACTATAAGAAACTGAGCTCAATGCGCTTCCTAAATACACTAAAAAAAAGTCAAGCAGTGCACCCTCCCCCCCCCTCCCCCCCCCCCTTTATAACCATAACACACACTGGTTATGGTTATAAAGTCATTCAGATCAATTTCATTCCTTATTCAAGTAGAAAATATGCAAAAATAAATAATTGATATTATTCCTTACCTTGTCGATCACAGGTGGAGCTCGGTCGAGATGTTATTGGATATATATATATTCTTCTAATGCTCAGTGGTAAGAAATTCTGTAAAACTTCCAAGTGGATCGTGGCAATGTAAAAATTCCTTTGCAATATTGTTGGGAATATATGTTATTTATTGTGATAACTCCTATACACTGAATATTTTAAATTGCATTTCTATTTACATTCCTTAGGAGACTTGTTGTATTTCAAATGCTTGATAAACTGATAAAGCAAATACATAAGTTCTTAAATATGCAGTATTTTAATAAAGACCATACATTCTTGCAAATATATTTGCTAGAATATATCATTAGAATGTTTTCAATTATTTTATGAGAAACCCAAGACATACTTTCATGTGAAATGTTTCGTTTTATAAATGTTTGATTATGGAAATGCTTTTGTGTGTCTGCTGAATTTTACCTATTTCATTTTAATTTCCTTTCAAATTTAAATATTTAACGTTTATTCCTGCTGAATAATTGAGTTTTTTTTTATAAATATATAATTTTTCTAATACAATATAATACATGCTTATATGCATTATAAGAAATGTGAATAAAGTTGACCAAGTTATCGTTAAGAGGTCTCTAATCAGAAATGTTAATGTACCTTGTTATTAAAAAATCTGATCCTTGGACATAAAAAATCTGATGAATTTATTCATTTGTCACAGTCTTAAAATGGTTTAATTTATACTGGCTCCTTATTTTAGTATATTAATTTCGAGCCAGAAATCCTTCGATCCTAAGAAAATAAACAAAATTATTCAAAACTTTATCATTTTAACTCAGTAACTTTTCTGATTCTACCGCTATGATGAGTGGATTTATATATGCATATTGTAAGATTTTTACATTCTATGCATATTAATGACAACTATGAAGATCGTATTTTATAAGCAAATTGCTTTCTGTATCATTGCATCACAGTAAATCTGAGATTAATGTCAAACTCTTTTCGAAATAGTTTCCAATAGTTCCAGACAGGTACTCTGTCCCAGATAAGTACAGAATCATTATGCGTAATATAAAATGGGCTACATCTTATTTTACATTTCAAAAGAAAATAGATATTTTTATATAATATTAATGATCCCCCAATGCATTATTTTCTCTATTCTGCTTTACCCAATTTACGGATAAGTGATAAAAAATAATATTGAAATTAGAAAAGAATTATAAAAATATGTAAAGTAAATAAATCAAAATTTGTTTTATATTAACTGTATTATTTTTTTATAAATCCTTTACATAACACCTTTATTTCAGAAAGGTCCTTCTTTCTCAAATTTAAGAAATGAGCATTTGTATAATTTTTAAATATGGTGCATGACCAAGAACAAACACTCATTTAAAAAAAAATCATTTTTCATTTCTGCTAAATAGAGAAATATATATTAAAAAACATTACTTATAAATATTCATTACATATCGCACCACTAAGCGAATTTTCTTCAACTTTGCCCTATAAAATTATTCCATTACAACCCCATATAGTTTTGCATACCAATATGTGTATCTTGACATTTTGATCTTGCAACTAAATTATGGAAAGAGAATAAGCAAAGAAATTTCAGTCGGGGGTGGGAAGATACATCTTAGACCTAAGTCTGGGGGGTCGGGGTATTTCCACGAACTTTTGCTCTCAGCCTGGCGGCGCCCCCTTTCGCTTCATTTACGCATGCGTCCTGCCCACCGTGCTACACCTCTCGTTCAAGTGAGCGCATGGGATCGCACAGACGATGAGACAGGGATTCGCGTCCGTGTCCTCCTCATCCATTCTGTGGAAAAAGTGACAAATCTCTCTGGGCCTCGGACATTCCCCCAATCGATGCAATATCTCTATTGATTAATCTCCATTACATCGATTTGTTTGGGGGTGATTTTCTTTTTCTTTCCTTTTATTTTTCTTTCATTCCTTCCCTTTCTCCTGATTTGTTGCTTGGATGGTGAGAGATAACATTGTTTTTTTCATCTTAATTTTTTTTAGGTGAGCTAAAATTAGTCTTTGCGTATTTATAATTGAGAATGTTCCAGGTGTTTGATGATAGTTTGTTCGGAATTAATAATTTTTCTGTTTAAGATCCATAAATAGTGCATAAAATGTAAATGAAGAAACTTTTATATTGGTTGTGGAAAAATTATCAAAAAATGTATTGACAAAAAATTTTTTAACTACCATTGTTTTAACTTAACGAGAAAAAATTTGTATTTAACTCCGAGCTGTAAATCTTATGAATACTAAATACTTTATTTGCAATTATCTGCATTTAACAATATTTTTAAGTTATTCTACTAAATAATTCAAACGCGTATTAAAAAATTTGAGCTCTAACTCTTCATTTAATGAAAAAAAAAATATGTATTGGAGTCAGTGAAGCTTTGATAATATTCTTAAAATAGTTTGCATAATAATTATTTGATAATTAAATATCATTCTTCTCAATTTAATTTAATATTTTACATTGCTCAGCTGCAAAAATTTAGTCAATCTTCGATAAACATTTTAATTTGACAAATTTGCAATATTCCTTAAATCTTATCTTTGCTTTGCATTTTAAAAAGTTTTTTTTTCTTGCATTTATCCAAAAAATTATTTTCTAAAATAAAATTCTTCAGATGTAGTAATTTTCAAAAAACTTCATTTGTATTATTCAAAGGTATTCTTAATATTTTCGATTATTTTTTAATAACTATAGGTATCTTTTAATGTAGCAATTAATAATAAAAATTCAATGCTTATTGCTGATTATTTCCTTTCAAATCATTTGAATACGAACGCTTCAATGCATTTCTTAATGCATTTACCTTTTGTGTCTTCTAGTTGCTCTCACCATCCAACTACTTCCTTTGCTACTTTATTTATTACTTTAATAGCAAACTTTAACACCAAAGAACTATTTCAATTTCATTGTTGAAAATCTCTTCTAAAAAGGCAAATTTATTTGCAAATGAATTCACAAAATTGCTATGCGTGTGACAGATTTCTTCCTGAGTTTTCAAGTGTCGACTGGGTCAAGTTGTGCCGTGGATCTTTACGAGGAAATGATATTTCTGCTGTTTTACTTCAGTTACCTTTAATGATACGGACATTGATAGAAACGAAATGGCAGATCTTCGCTATTTGAGATAATTACAGACTTCAGAAATCAAGAACAAAGCCGGATTTTGCATGGAGTTATGTGAACAATTAACTGTATCCGTAGAGCAGCCACCTGGATAACGCAAAAGTAAGAAATTTCCAAAAAATTTTTGAATTTTCTAGTTACCACTTTTTTCAAAAATCTATTCTTTTTCTAATTTTGTATTTTCTCTACCAGTAACAGTTAGACCGTTCGTATACGAAGTTAGATAATATATTAAATTTGGGATGGGTTTTTTTTGTATTAATCCATATAAGAACTTCAAAGATACTTGAGATATAATTACATTCTTATTAGTTCTATATTTTCAACTAATTTCAACTTTAAATTAAGTGAAAGATTTAAATATTATGGAATTAAGGCCCATAAATTCTGACAATCTGATGAATTTTCTATTGAATTAAAAAAATTATCATGGAATTTATGATTTTGTTCCTCTGTTTCTAGTATTAAATGGATCAATTTAGACAAGAATCATTACAAGAAAATTATTTTTAGTTTAACAATATACTCTTAAAGGTAAATGGGGTAAATATGCAATGCATTTAAATGTTAATTTTGATTCAACCTGTTGACTTACAAATTTACTCAACCTTAGATGGATTATCACTTATATATTGTCTTTTCGATCTATGTAAAAATATAAAAATACAATTATATCTAAATTTAAAAATATAATTTATAAATTAAATTATGTCCAAATGATTTTTCAGATTCATTTAAATTCTTTTCCGATACAGTAATTGATTTAAGTAATTTTTTAATCTCTAATGAATTTTATAGATCAGTATGGTATTGGTAATAAATTCTTAAATTTATGCAAATTTCAATTTTATTTCCGTGATTAAAAGTCTACTTTTTTCATAATTCTAATAATATGTTACGTCGTCGTAGTTCATTTATTTTAACCGTTTCAGCAAGTCAAGTTTATCTATTTTGAACTTACTTGTATCAAACTTTGAGAAAAATTTATATTACTGAAAAAAGAGATAACCTAAAATATCGATGCTGCTACATCATTTTTATTATAATAATTTGCTTCCAAATATATTTAGCAACTATACACTAAGCACGCATAAAATTCAAATTATCTCTTTCTAATGAACTAAAACTCATTTTTTTTGTTCAATATTTTGATTTTCCTTTTGAAACACGTATTCTTCTATTGTAAATTTACAAAGTAATTCAACTTATTCTGAAAATGTGAACTTGCAATAAATATTCAGTAACTTTCTAAATCTCTTAATCTTAAAAGTCACTCATCTTAATTTAACAGTTTCATCAGCTGTCAAATTATCTTTAAGTACACTGTCAACTTTTAACTATTGGTCAAAGAACATAATGCTGCTCATCATATAAATAAGATCATATATGCAATACATCTTTAGTTATAATGTAACATGTCATGATTTTATGAAAATTATTAAATGTTTTGTCCTCTATCATTACATTAATAGAATTTCCTGCATATTACAAGATAATTACGGTTAACAATAAAAGTATTTAATTTAAGGAATTAAACGCAAGGTTTTAATTAAGTTTAATACCAAAGGTAGAAAACGATTGAAATAAAAATAAAAATGTTGTGAGTTAATATATATATATATATATATATATATATATATATATATATATATATATATATATATATATATATATATATATATATATATATATATATATATATATATATATATATATATATATATATAATTTATTTCATACATTAAAGATCAAACTTATTTTATTTAAAACCAAATTATTTCGTTCGCATTTGCTTGGAAATGAATGTTAAACATATATTCTTTCTCAATAAAACTTATAAATCTAACAAAAAGATTTTCAAGATTTATTGATTCATAGATTCACTTTATTTTAATCTATGTAAGATAACAATCTAACAATTGTCATAGATTCAATCTTTTTTTTTTAATATGTAAATAAAGTGAATATTCACAAAGAGTTTTCATTTAATAGTAAACCAAAATATTGAAAAGATATTTTTCAAATATTTTACACAAGTACTTTTAAACTTACGAATGTTTTAATCAAAGAAAATATATATACTAATGAATTAAATAATTATCTTTTAATTAAATTGAACAGAGTTCCATTGATAGAAATAATGATGATCAGATTGCTTTTGGATGAAGATATCACAGACATTCTGAATCATATTATTCATTTGCCTCCGAGTTTTCATTCACAATGCTTAACTAAATTTATCTCATTGTTTAAAAATTAAAAATAACTTGTGGTAAAAGGGAGCTTTCTATAAGTTTTAACAATCATTTGACACAGTCTGTATTTCTAGAAAATCTTCGAGATATGAGAAATAGATATAAGCCATTATATTTTATAATACTACTTTACTTATTTAAATGTTTTATATAGTTAGTTCATTTATTCCCAAATTAAAATTAAGCATTAAATACTTTCACCCTGGCATCACATTATATATCAGATAGTGAATTAAAAATTCCTATTCAAAATCTGAGATAAATCAGAAATGAAAGATATGTTAGAGTTCAGGAAAGCTAGCAATGCTTATCCTAAAGACTTATATTAATTATATTTTTAATACTTTAAATATTGACAAATATTTAAAGTATTTACCTTACATGAAGCATCATATAATTCATTTAATTTTGCATACTATAAACTATTTTTAATTAAAATAAACATTTCCTCTTTTTTTCTTTAGAAAATATCGAAATTTCTAATATATGCAGGAAATTTTTCACAAACTTTGAAATTTTTGTTAAGTGAACTGCATTAGTTAGAATTCTTAAAACAAATCAATCGTAGAAATGTAAATTAGTAAATGAAAATTTATTAAATGTTAATTTGTTCTAATAACACTGCTGCTATAAACAGATATATGAAAATTCATTTAGAAAGTATAAGAAAAAAATAATAATAAAGTTTGATTGTAGAGTTTAAATAAGTGAATTGCCACATCTTTAAATCCTAAGATAAAATGCTTGTAGATAATACTAGTACATTTCTCAGTTAAAATTCTATTTCAATGACATTTAACATTAGTAATCAATAACAGAAGCTCTCTTTCCGTCAAGTTAGTTCACAATTATCATTAACTAATTTACATTTTAGTTCAAAATAAATATCAAGCTCTTATGTCCAATTACTTTTTTTAAGGAACTCACTTTTTTAATAAATACAACACTCATTATAAACAGGAAATCATATGAAAATTCTTCTTATTAGGTGCCAATTGTTTTATTTTTGAAATAAAATTTCCGTTAATTAAATAATTTGATGTGGACAGGAACGATAATTTGGTTAGAGATGATTAGAACAACAGTTTCACAAGGTAATTAACGATTGTTTTTGAAAATTCATGAAAAAAAAAGAAGAATTCACAAGTAATTTTTAGGTTTACTTCGTATTTTCCCTTATTATAAAAGTATTAAATCTTTTCTCTGCTATATTTTGTTCGAAAAAAAGCAATCTACAAGATTATTTCGTGTATTTCCTAATTGTAAAAATAAACCCAATGAATTTTTTTTTTGTTTTGTATCATTTGAAAAAAGGATAATTTGTATTTCTTATTTTGTTTAGTTCCTTTAAAGAAAGTGATTAATTATTTTTAAGCAGTCATCCGATGCAATCTTGTAATCTACTTTTATAAACAAAAATAATCCCAGTGATGTACATCTCTACTGTATTAGAATCGGTAATGAGAAAAACGTTATTTCGGGATAGTTTTAAATGATACCTTTTAATTTAAAAATAACAGCGCCTTTAGGTGCCAATTAGGTTTTTTTTAAGTATTATTAATTTACGACTCATGTGAGCTGAAATTTTCAATAACAAAGAAGGTTCCTATTTTCAAACGTAAAAATATAAATTTTCTTTAAAATTAATTAGAATGCATTATGCTTTTCTAATTTGAAAAAGAAACAAATATTTTCATGTTGGGTAAAATAGTTTGTTGGATTTGACAGTTTCTATTTAAGCTGATTGTTCTTAATTTTTTTCGGAATTAATTTAAATATCTTTAGTGACTTTTCTGGTTTTATTTAGATTAGAAATATAGATGCCTGATTTTAATGTTTATTTACTTTCTTTTTTCGCATTATTTCTCTATATTATCTTCTAGTTGTTACTTTATGGTCCTGTGTATGAAAAGTTAATTTAAAATAAACTGCTTTATTATTTACTGTGCAATAATTAAGATAACATCACTGTAAACAATAAAAATTTGCCTTTAAAGCAGTTATTTATTTGAAATAACGATAAATATTTTTAAAGAATTTTTTTTCAAACGTAAATAATTATCATTAACTATTTAATTTCTTAATTATAAGTTCCAATTATAGCAATTTATCTTTAATTATTTTCTTCTTCTTTTCATTCTTGCTACCGTGCATTCTTTTTTCCCAAATAAGGTGCTAATAATAATAATCAAAATGCCACTAAATGCCAATGTAATGCCACTTACTGTAAATTAACACAAGTTTAAAATATATACTTTGAATAAATGTATTTCAATAGACTGTAAATTTTAAAGAATTTATTTTAAAGAAATAAAGCTTTTTGAGACACTTTTCAATATAATTGAAAGATTTTCCCAAAAACAGGATGCTGAGATATGTTTCTTAGATTATGTAAAATGAATTTTCTTCAAAAGAACATTTTTTACACTCTAATTGAAATTTCGAGACTCAAATAAATGTTTATTAGTTTTTAAAAGTTTGTTTAAAAATTATAGCTAACATCGCCCTACTCTATAAGTTAATCTGAACAGTGTAATGATGATTCGAACGTTTTCTGGCCAACAAGTGCTTAATATTTTTCTGTGAGAAAAAGAATTTTATTTTTAAATTGGTAATTCTTCTCTGAAATAATTTGAATAAGAATGTAGAATAAGAGAATTAAATTCAAATGCAGGAGCAGCAATCAAAATGCCAAATATAAATATATCATCATACTTTCTTTCGGTCAATAAATTTTTATATGTAAAAATCAAAGGTAATTAAAAAAAGGAATTCTAACAATATTTCCACAAAAAAAAAAAAAAAAAAAAAAAAAAAAAAAAACTAAATTTTTTGAAAGTCTGAAAAATGCTTTTGATAATTATCACAATCTTTTCTTAAATAAGCAGCACATTAGAAAAACATTCGATTTCGGTGGCAATTGTCATTTGTTGTACTCTTAATGATTGAAGAATTCAATGCTGTATGAATTATGCATGATTTAATTTATGAATTATTTACAAAGTTGTTTTACTTTCAGTTTTCGATTTCTGTTCTGACTCAATTTCAGAATGCTTTTTTGAGCATTAAAAGTTCTACTCATTATATTCTTTCGAGTTTCATAACATATGTTTTTATTGTTCCAAAAGAATGCAAGGAAATATTTTATTCAGGATTGTTTCTAGTTTGAAAATATTCCAAGAAAGGTCAATTTATATATATTTTTTTAAATCTTTGTCATTTGATAAAATAAGTCAATAAATTCATTCTTCCTTCATAGTTAAAATGGTTTTTGCTTGCTAATAATGAAAAGAAATTCATTAAAAATCAGAATCAAGATAAAAAATTAAATAAAATTTTCTTCTAAACTTTATTTTATATAATGTGAAATCAGCTTCAAATATTTGTCTTACTATTCAAAAAGTCTAAAAATACTATGGCCAATGATAAACGATATAAAAAAATGAATGAAATTTAATCTAAGATGCCTTTAAAGACTCCAAATCTCGTTACTTTTTATTATTTTCATTGGCCATATGTTACCACAAATAAATCTATACTTTTTACTTCTTATGCATATTTCCTGGTGTGTGTGTGCGTTTTTTTTTTTTCTTTTTTTTTACAATTTACCTTTTACAATTCAATTTTTATATTTCACCTGAAAAAATTGTTAAACGTATTATCTTTAACATTTCAAGATTAATAAAAACCTTTTATATTCTCAATTGATAACGTGAGAATATAAAAGATAATTTATATTCTCAAAATTCATTCTTTTATTGATAATTTAGTTTTAGCATTATTAATTATAAAGTTTAATAAGCAATAAACTGTATCCTTCATGGAACCAGCTATACTCCGTCTCCGATACTGAATAACCAAATGAAGATGATTATGAACAAGAATTTTTTTTCTAGCAATCCATCTAAAATTGCATCATTTCAAAATATTTACCATTAAATCTTAAAAAAATACAGCATAATACGTATTATTTAACACTAATGGGGCAGTGAAATATTTGTTGATTATCCTATGCCCGCTTGGTCTTTCAAGTCATGAGTTAAGACCAAAACGCAAGGCGGATTTTCCGCTGATCGACCAACTTTGGAGGCACTTAGCAAGCACCTAAAATAAAAATATTACAAAAAGCTAAAATAAAGAAATATAGCGTTTCTAATAGACTTTGAGAGGATGTTGGAGAATATTTGTGTTCTACGCAGTAAAACACTAGAATAAGATAAAGCAGCGAACCCACTCACATCAAGTAATTTATTGCTGCACATTAATGTCCACATTAAATAATGTTTATTGGGACTCATGTTTAATATTTTTTACAAAAAAAAGTTAAATGAAAAAATTTTGAGGAGATCAATATACTTAATGAATCTTATATTAGTTAATATTAAGCAAGAAGAGGAAGTACAATTTAATAATATTGTTAATTCAACAAATATTAGTTAATTTTGAAAATAATTTCAATATCAATTTATAAAAACATTTTTCCATACTTGTACGATGTTGTTATATATTTATAAATTTTGTAAAAAAATTTTATTATAAAAGACTGTAAAAAAAAATCTTTTCCGTTTTTCTATGATTATTAGATCTGTGATAATAAAATTAGAACTTATTAGTAAATTCTTTCTTTTGGCTTGTGTTTGTCCAAAATCCCTCAAAACTTTCGTAAATAATTTATATTTTATGTTTTAATCGGACTTTTTAAAAAATTATTTGTTTAATCGTTACTGGTAAATAGAATTTCACTAATAAAGGATATCGAACGATATTATGAGACATTTTACGTTTTCAATGAGCAATTTAAATCTAGTAGTTTCTTGTCAAAAATAATTTTTGTTTCAATACATAATGGAAAGAGTTAAACAAAGCTATTATTATCTTAATGGAATATTTTGGAAGGAGATTTCTTTATATTTCTTTCTTTCGTTTTTCTTTTTCTGCTTTGATGCATTTATACAGATGGACACTCATATGTTATTAATATAATACATGAATAAATATAACAAAAGTCTCATTTAAGTGTCATCGAAGTAATTGCTTAACAGGAAAACTCACATAAAAAGAAATGAATTTTTTCAGAAACGAATCGTATATATTTTTGGCTAGCATTCGTTGCTGTTCACCTTTTTCTTGAAAGATATCAATAATTTATTTATTTATTTGTTTCTGCTTAATTTTTCAACAATTGTTTATTGTTCATTTCGGTCCGTTACGATATCACTCTTTCAACTTCAAGAATCCGTTCTTTCAACTTATCGTTCTTTCTAGAAACTTTGATTTTTTAGCTCTTTCTATACAGTTATATGACGGCTATAAGAATTTGAATATAATTGTAGATAAAAACATATTTCATTTATGTAATAAAGGATTGGCTCATACGATAAAATGGTGAATATAAATGATTTAAGAACTCACCGATCTCCAGTGTTTCAAATAAAATATCGCAAACTTCCTCATTTTGTGTTTATGTCTCCTAAAAAATTAATTAAGCCTTAAATAAATTTTATTATAATTAAAAAGCATTTGAATATTTTTTTTCCTAATTTTTAGTGAGCATAGAATAAGATTGTAATTTCGTTGACTATTGTTAAATTTGATTGCACATATACCCATCAGAATCAAAGATAATAATATATAAACGTTTCAAAATTTCTGACATTATCCACATTTTTGTATAAAAGTTGCAAATTTATTGTAGAAAAAATCTCATAGATTACTTTTAAAATTTAGGTAAATATTTTAAATTGAAACCTTGATCGCATATTTTCTTCTTACAAATTCTCCTAACTGTTTGTAACTCAACTCAATATTTGTTAAAACTTATGAAAACTCAATAATTGTTAAGAACATAATCTGTATAAACTTAATAAAAATGTAATTTTATCATTCATTCTGTTTGATACTAAATATTTCAGAAAAATGCATTCGTTTTCACCAATAAGTAAAAAAAATGCAAAAGACTTTTTTTACAGACTACTAATTTGGTCTTTGATGCTTTATTCAGTTTCTCTCTCAGAAAAACTTGCAGTGAAAAACAATTTAAGTTAAAGCTTACTATGACACTAATGTTTATTATGAAAACTAATAGTTTAATAAGATAGAAGTTATTCTAACTATTAGAATTAATAGTTTTATAGTTATAGTTTAATGCATATTAATTTTAACTAAGAATTAAAGAACAAAGTAATTTAAATTATAATGTACACCAGTTTACGTTATCGCAATTAACGTATCATTCGCTATATATTATCAAAATTATCTGATCCGAACAAGTGCATGCAGATACATATAAAAATATTCGTTTAGTATGATCATTACATTGTTTATTGTTTGCTAGCTTTAAAATAGTTAATTAACCGTTGTTTCATTTTTCAATCAGCATTAACGACTAATGTTCATGGAATTTCTTGCTCCTCTTATAAGGAGACATATGGGAGCTATCTTTCCCATTTCAAAGGGCTGACATTTTTCATCTGATTAAATGGTTTAACATTTAGTTAAGCTTCCCCATCTGTATTGAAATTTGTTTAGCAGTTATAAAACACTATCGTCTGGGAATGAATTGATAGCAAAATTAATATCTATAATAATAATAAAGATGTGTGTGTATATGTTACCTCTATAGGCAAGAACATTTGACATACAAATATTCGGGATATATATACATATGCACCTTGGAGGATGGGAATATGAACCTTGCAGTAATTTCCTTCCTTTCCTTGAAATATTAATTAACATTTTTATTTAATTAAATATTAGAGTGAATTTGGTGTTTTTCCGCGAAAATGTCCGAAATTATTACAGAATGGAAAGGGTTTTTACATCATCTTAAAACTAAAAAAAACATCATTCCAATTGCATCAATTTAATTGTCGTGCAAATTTTTCTGGAATTTTGGCAATTTATAAATAAAATTTTTGCTTAATTTATAACAATAGGTTACATTGTTGGCTGAAATTCAGACTGTTATCACTGTTCCATCAAATGTTTAATTGGGTAATTTTCTTCCATTACTGAAACTAAAAATGGATTTTGTTTAAAATCTATGCAATTTAAATCAATAGTAAAGTTACAATACCACTAATTTTATATGATAGATGAATCAAATATTGAAGTTTTAATAGCATTATAATGTTATTTGACTGGTTTTCTCCATTATATCGGTATATGTAGACAATGAAAAGAAATAAATAAATTGAAATAACAAGGATTTAATGTCTGGTAGATTGAAGGAATCATGGACAAAAAATTTAAATTTAATTAAAATTAACTGTAATCAATATTCTCAGCTAACAAACTGATCGCCGAAAGCTACTAGTTAACAATAAAACAGGAAACCTGATATACTTTTTCTTCTACACATTTTCTTTTATTTTAGAGCTGTAATTCCTTTCCCATTTATATCAGTATGTGTTAGTAAAATATATACAACTATTACAAGTATATTAATATTTAGAAGTATTATTACAAATTCTAGAAGAAAGAACTATAGAATTGCATATTATAAATCGCCTAAAAAAATTTTCCTTGTCAAAGTGCAGAAAATTATACACATAAAACTTCAAAATAAAATTAAAACCGCCTTTCACATTTTTATCGTGGCTTGAGTGTTTATTTATTCATGTTACTGCATAGTGGGGCAGTAACAAGAAAGGGATTATTTTTTTCATCGATGTTTTAAGAGTGAATTTTTAGCTACTTTTCTTCCCATTCCCGATAAGTTGAATCAGGGTAAAGCGACAACAAACCGGGCTGTCTTCTCTAAAAGCACTTTTTTTTATTAAGCCCAACACAATTAGTTTTTAAGTAAAAATAGTGGCGTGTCCTTGCCATTAGTGGTACTTTGTGAGGAGAAAGTGAAAGCATTGATATTATTATACATTGTATTAGACAATATTATATTACACAAATGCAATTCTTTCTTAAAAGCACTGCTCTTAGCATGTTTCGCCGTAGAAAATAATATTTCGTATTTATTGAATTTGAAAATCAATTTCGCACGCTTTCTTTAGAAATTTAAATTCATTTATTTAAAAGTAATTTTAGTGAGGCAATATAACAAATGGTGTCCTAAAATTAGCTCAAGATTTGAATTTCCTGCTATTCCTGTAATAAAGTGTTTTCAACCCCCATTAAAAAATTTTTAGCAGCTGATAATTTAGTGTTAGTAAAAGTGGAGCGTTACACAATTGAACAACCTGTTTTCATTGTTGAACAGTATTTCAAAACTAATGAAAATTTGGTGGCCACATTTAGAAAAGTTTAGAATTGGCCCCCTAAATCGGGTGATTTAACACCATTGAAATTTTTTTATGTGATTATTTGGAGTCAATGGTCTATGCCAACAAGATCACAAGCACATATGCATTGAAGAAAGAAATTCAACACTGCGTCAACGAAATTCAGCCACATTTATGAAAAATCGTTATAAAAAATTTCTACAAAAGAGTGCGTATGTGTCAGCAAAGTCGGGGAAGTGATTCCCTATGTGTTATTCCATACATAACCCTATCATGTGTACTTTACAATTCAATAAAAATAACTCAAGACTTAATTAAGTATAATAAACTAAAAAGATTAGAACTAATTCCAAAAATAAATTATTATGAAAAAATTCTAAAAATTATAGCATTCTATAAATTTGTGTTTCCATCACGGATATAGAAAACGAAATAAATTCGTTCTGTTTTTGAATAACAGGAAATATCAAAAAGATATAGAAAAAGATAAAAAATTATATTTGCCTTTTTTACATATCAAATCATAATTAGTCAGTGTTGTTAAATTATTCTTCTAGTAAATTTATAAATGAAAAGTTTTATACGCTTAAATACTTAGAATTTTTTATCATAACACTTTGATACGTCACATTTAAACAGCCCCTTGGTTTATAATCTAATTCTGTACGACATTATAAGTATTCTAAAATAGATCAGAAATTGATAATGTTACGTCAGTTGAGGATCTATTTTTCTTTAACAAACAAGAGAATATCACTAAGCATTCTAACATTTTTGGCAATTCTATTTTTTTCAAAATAAATACTTGAAATACAAAAGCTTTCAAAGTCAATTCCTTTTATTTTGAGTCTTAAAAAACGTGTGAACTTAAATCCTTTTGAAAGCTGATTTTTTTTGACAGGATTCAGTTCCCGACCATCTCAGCTACAATTTTTTTCTTTTTTAAAAAGTGTCTAAAATATTTCTTAATATAGACATCTGTCTTCCCGTGGATATTTTGATGTAATGTTTGTCATAAAATTAGTATTTTTTTATGACTATACTAAAAAAAAATTGTTTAGTCATCTGTATTTCTGGCAGAAACGGTTTTTTAATTCTAATTGGGGATCGAGTTATTATTTTTATTGCGATTTCTAGTTATATGATATCTTATTGAATTTATTTTACTAAATTTTTTTTATGATTATACTAAACAAAATTGTTTAGTCATCTGTATTTCGGGCAGAAACGGTTTCTTAATTCTAATTGGGGATCGAGTATTATTTTTATTGCGATTTCTAGTTATATGATATCTTATTGAATTTATATTACTAAATTTTTATTCAAGTAAACTGCAATACTAACTCAATTACTACATATTTTTAGTAAGACTCCAATTAAGATAAGTAAATTATTTTATTCTACCTATTTCGACAATAATCTGGTTCATGAGTAATTATGACGTATTTAATTTGGTTCTAACGGGTTTCTCAATAAAATATTTTATATTTGATACGTACTACGTTAGAAATATTGAACCTTCCTGCTCAATGTCTATGGGCGTTTTGAGTTTTTGCTATCTTTCTTAAAATTGAATTTGAAAATGAGAATTAATACTAATTCAATTTCTTTCTTAATGATTCAAAACATGCTCATGAAAAATACACCGATAGAAAATTCACCCGTACATCGATAAAAAAAAAACTAACAAAATTAAATATTTCATTATAATTATAAACCAGCTTGTCGTCACAACTAGATAGTATAAAATGGCATATAAATCATCATTTGTGTCTTATTAAAAATATCTAATAATTAAATAAACAATTCAGAACTGAAGTTTCGTAAGTACGTCAGACGATTGTTCATAATTCATGCAACATCCGAGAGTAAAATTCAGTAGAAATTTTTCTAAATTGACAAAAAAATTCATTGAACCACTAAAAGAAAGCAATTCTCAAGAAAAAAAGAAGCTATAATATAATCATTTTAGTAAAGAAATTAATATTTTTAATTAGAGGAAATTTATTAAAATGTTTGTGTTTAATGTATGAATATTACATGGATCAGTTAAAATGGATTTCTGCAAAAAAATATTTTTATATGATTGAATTTAATTCATTAATTTATAATTTGAAACATATCAGAAAATATATTAAAATAAATACTTAAGGCAAATTAAACTTGAAAAATTAAATTCCCTTTTACATTTTTACTCATTACTATCAGTAATGACAAGGTGAGCAATAATATAACAACAATGGCGTTTTTCATGTTTCGGAATAACTTAATTTTCAACCATGAAATAATAAATAATAATGTTTTCTGCATTAATAAATAGTAATTAGTCTAGGATATATTCAGTTAAAATTATTAAATCTTTAGCCGCTTATCTGTCTAGTATTTTGTTCGTACAAAATGCTAGAAAAACCCTTTTGGTTACACGGTATTTTTCTCTCCATTATGAGATAGAATTCTCATCTCAAAATACGTGCTACCGCATATCTATTCTCTCTTGTTCTACCTCACATTTTTTATTCATCGATGAACATGATAATGTCCAAGTGAGGAAAAATTATACGATTCTTTTTTTTTTCTTCCTTTTTACATCCTTTTATTAAAGTACGAATACACTTATTCATCTGCGCTTATTTATTATTTATGTAATCACTTTCATTAAAAAATAACTATCACTTTACTTATCACTATATCACTTTCAATTACTTTTTGATACGCTAGACTTTTCAAATCTCGGCTCACTTTAACAATCTTTTCAGATTTCCTATAGATTTAAAAATAATATAAATACGGAAGAAAAAAAATCTTAAGGCATTAGGTTTTTATTATGTCTTTGACCTGAATTCGAAACTTCTTTAAATTTTTATTGGGATATATTTTTGAATAATTTTATCATAGATAAAATTATTCAAAATATTTTAACTGTTATAAAATTATTCGAAAACATATCCTAATTTATCTATTATTCATAGATTCTTGTATTTTCACATAATTTAAGAGTAAAAAGGCAATTAAATGCATTCCACTCTATCATAGAAATATTTTAATCTGTGAGATAAATTATTCTTTTATATAACTTAAAATAATTTAATACATGAAATAACTTTTCCAATAAGTTATATCTATAGGATAACTCATTCCGGCCATCTCATAGAAATAACTTATTTATATTTCTCGTGTAAATTTATTTATGTTAAAGAAAGAAGAGAAATAATACAATATTCTTTCTCCGTATATACATCATATCCAAAAGATGAGAAATAAAACATATTCCGCAAAGAAAAAATATCTATATTGCCATTTCATTAGGAGAAATCGTAGAATGTTATTTTGAATTTCATTCATCAGAAATATTACTGAATAAACATATACTGAATAAATATGGATCAGAAAAGTAACACTGAATTACCTTTGTTAAACCAACAAGCAATTTATTATGTATAATTAAATTGATATTTTTTTAAATTTTAAGGGTGTTATAAATATAGAATTTGTCCCATCTGAAAAACTTCAACCTTTGTGAAATTTCAAAATTAATAAAGTAAAGACTGAAAATATGTGTATAATGTGAAAGTCGATTTTTTTTCTGGGGCTGTATCAAGCAGGAGGCGTTTGTTACACTTCTACTAACTGATGTTAACGACTTAAAGACGCGCATTTTTTCAGTCTTACCACGCGTTATACATAAGTGCTGAAATGAGTGTGGGATGCATTATCGTAACATCTCAATGTCGCTCTTATTTCTGGAAGAATTCATGCTGAACGGTTACAATTACGTTAAATTTAAACTTTTTACTGTAACTATTATTTTTCATTTCTAACGAAAAATAATGTCATTAATTCTTTTGTTTTCTTTTAATAGCCACTCAAATTCGGGATAATCATTTATGAAGAGATATGAGAGAAATCTCATATCTGGTCCATAGATTTTGAAGTTTATTGTTTTCAAAGACTAGGTTGGAAATTAAATTAAGTTTTCTAATTATGGCTTAAAGGTCATGTAATAAAATGTATTCATTTAGCTTATTTCGTTTCAGATTTATCATGTTTATATACACACGAGTATATAAACAAAACCGCCAACTTCCTACCGACGTTGTTCGGAAATTTGAGAGAGATTTTCAGTGCTAATAATAAACCAAATGCCATATTTCATTCTTTCAATTATATATTTACTTAAAAATGAACGAGAAGTCAATCTGACTTACCTATGATATATTTTCAGAAATTTTTGATACAAATATGCAATTTCTGGTATGAAAATACCATACAGCAAAGTTCTGCTCTCGCGCTTTTTCCGTTTTTGAGTTATCGGGACTACAATCATCTAGATTAATATAATTCTAAAAATTCCTCTAAAATATTCTATAAGAATCTTGAAAGATTTGATAGTTTACGTCGTATCAAATATTTAAAACGAGTTTAAATTATTTAAATACTTTTTCGAATCAGAATGACTGATGATTTTTCAGATTATGAGCAATCTAAAATACTGAATTTCATTAAAGTTTTGAAGCCGAATCTTTTGACAGTTACAATACTTTCTCTTTGTATAATTTGTTTGTGATAAATTATGAAATAAATATTTTTCTTATAACTGTTTTAAACCTAGGTAAATAGTAAAATTGCTAAGTAGTACTCCAGTTCCTTAATCCAAGAATCACTTTTATTGAAACGAAATGTTGTGCACAACATGTTTGAATTTAAACCTTACAATTTTTATCCAGCCCTCATCATCATTTGCTAGTTGCTTGGAGAGATGTGCATTTATCCTAAATCACTCGCAAACAAACAAACTCGCGAACAATTTAAAGCTACTACACTCAGTGTAAATGCAAAAAAAAAAATCTCAAGATGAAGAGAGTAATCCCTATTCATTGATTAAAAGCTTTTTATACTAAAGTGCGAGTTCAAATGAGATGATCTCAGCGTTTGATTAAATGTACCCAAATTATCTTTTACCTTCGCACCGACGATAATTCTTACTCGAAGGAAATCCCATTAAGGAATTGGAAAGTACAGAGGAGGTAAATTGCAGTTCAATTCTCTGAGATTACACTTCTGGCCCACGTTAATAACTTCTAAATAAGGAATATTTTATGGTGTACATTAAAATGTTGCAAGAATTTCTTTCTTCGAATGTATTTTTTGCCTTTTAAAATATGAATGTCAAGTAGAAGTACTGCGGCTCATTTTCTTTAAAAACATTGAAGAATGTTTACAATCTTTTCTTAGCTGGTGATTGCATTATTTATTTATTTGCATATTTGTAGACATTGTCTAAATATTTTTTTGAGATAAAATACAAAGCATTGCAAGGCAGAATATTGTATCTCTGTAACAGAAACAGCATTTCATCCTTATTTCATAAAAGATTGACTTAGACACTTCCAAACAATTTTCGTGTGGAAAGATATATCAAACAACTTTCTTGTGGTAAGATACATCAAACGATTTTCTTATGATAAGATATATCAAATAATTTTTCTGTCGTAAGATACCAATTCACCAATATTCACAAATTTTCTGTCAAAATACGTAAATGTTGCTTTACTAAAGTCTATCTGATTTACAGATAGCCAGTTCCATTACAATCTATTACCTTTTAGAACTACATATATCACGTAACTTATAATTTGGAACACAAATTACCACAACGCGTGGATTACTTGAACCCAATTAAAGTTATTTATTACAGGCATATGAAATTAAAATGCTGGTTTGAAATATACCTAAGGCATTTTATAATACCCCACAAGTAATTAAAATGAAATTATGAGCACAATTAACGTTTTTAAAAATATCGTTTGGTAACAGATCTGCAAAAGATTCTAAACTGAGACCCAGTCATTAATAAATATGAAATCATTAAAACACTCTGAAGCCTGATTTATCAAAGAATGACTAAAAAAATAATTAAAATAAGATATTATTTTTTAATGTCGCATTAAATATTCAAAATAAAAATCAAATTACTATTCTCTTATATTGAGAAGAAAAAAAGGAGAAAAAAAGACAGTAACATTTAATAGCTAAAAATGAAATCTATTTATACTCATTAACATTTTTTTGTAATTTTTCACTATTTATTTTACTTTTTGATTAATATCATTTAAAAAGACTTTTTCTCGCGTACGTATATATATTTTAAAAATAAAATTAATTAATTGTTTTCGGGAATTTGCAAAATTCTAGTAAACAATTAATTTCTCTATATTTGTAAGAAAAAGCGTTTAATTATTTCTTTTTCATAAATATGACCAAATTTACAATTCAAGTTTTTTTTCCTGCAAAAACAATAAAAGTCCTAATATCGAATTTTTACAATGTTTTATCGTTATTTTGAGATACTTCAATTAATTACAATTTAATTTAAAATTAACCCAAAATGATCATTAAGATATTTGGAGAAAATACTTTTGTTTTCACTTATTTTCACATGCGTGTGGGGAGTATATCTTAATAACTGTATAGATTTCTGGTCATTAAAGAAAAAGTCAATATGTATGCCTGTATTCAATTATAACTAAGAACTTATTTAATAAATAATAGAAAATAGAATATTTTTATGTAAGTTGTTAAGAACTAATTATTGGAATTTAAGAATGATTATTATTAACAAGTTGATCTATCCTTAAGTACATAACAAATTGTGGTCTCTAGCAGTTC
The DNA here is from genome assembly GCF_947563725.1 of Argiope bruennichi. NCBI lineage: Eukaryota > Metazoa > Arthropoda > Arachnida > Araneae > Araneidae > Argiope > Argiope bruennichi. The sequence continues at coordinate 98,643,494 of NC_079152.1, read as the reverse complement.
TGAAGTCGATCATAGTCGATTTTTCAAATACAACTCTAATTTAAGTTAAGACAAAGCAAACTATAGTTAGTGTCTGATAGGTGGGAAAGCAAAAACAGATCGTACGACGATACCGATCCCTCAATTAATAATCAATTGATGGCACAAACCAATTTCAACTTATAAAATGAAAATGGCAGTTTTTAACTAAAGGTACATTACTTCTGAAGCCAAATCATGAAATTTAGAAATCTCAATTTAGAATACAAGAGTTAACGATTCATATTAGCTTTCATAGGTACAATTTTTATTAATAAAAATTAGCATTAAAAATCAAACTAATAATGATAGTAAAGAAAGAAAAAGGAAGAATAAAGAAGTAAAAAAAATGCGCTACAACAAAATGATTTTAAATTTAAAATTTAAGAATGTGATTTTTATTTTAAAAATTATTCAATCCACAATTTCTATATAAAAAACACTCCTTAAAATTGCAGTTATATAATAGTTTTATGCTTAGCATTATTATTAAAGTGAGAGACACTTAACAATAGTTAAGGAAATAGAGAAAAAGTATTTGCATTTTATTTTGCAAAGACACTCTTTTCATATTAAATCAAACTCGTTCAAAATTCAATTATTTATGGATACAATTTAAGTACTCTTAACACCAATTTTAAATTCAAAATAATTATGAACGCTTCATATGTCAGCATAAATAGCATTGTATGTGACATAATTTTTGTGATAATATAAATTTGTGATTTTCCCTGTATTATATTCTTTTAAAATAAATTTCATTTTAAGTTGCTATGATGCTTAATCAGGAAATTTTTTCATAAAAAAATATAGTTACGTTCTTCTATATAAAACAATGATGTGCTGAATCATCAAAAAATTTTACTGTGAAAATTTTGAAGGAGATCGATATTATATTTTTATTTTTTACTTATTTGGAATTTCCTCTGTGTGTTTTTCTGCATGTAAACAATAATTCTAGACTTCGAAAAGCAGATGAATTTTGACATATGATTTATACAACAAAATTCTAAACATGCTTCAAATTCTTCTAGAGAAAGAAGCGAAATATTGCATGATGATTTAGTTCATTAATTTATGTTATTCAAACAATATCTACTTTTAAGATTTTAAAGAGTTCTTGGATATTTATTTTCCTATGCGTTACCACTCACATTAGACTTCAACTTCCTTCAGACGTGGTGTCCGGCATACCGGACATTAACTTTTAACAGTTGCTGTTTATTTAGTAATTGATGAAATTGTATGCTATATTTTTAGTTAATTCCCTCCTTTAATACTTATTATCTTTGTAAAAATTTTCTGTTGATTGACTGGCAATGGATTCATTTATTTACTTTTCTGGAATCAAGAATTATGTTCGCAAAAAATGAGTTCTATTTTTTAAAGTTATTATTAGTAATAAATCTTTTATTTTTCATTTTTAATTATTGCATTATAATTTATTACTATTTGATGAACATTATATAATGAATTGTATGCACTGTTTCATCTTTTTTTTTATTAAAAGTATTTAAATGAAAATGCATATATGTATATATTTATGTAAATTATCTTAACAGTTTCGTTTTATCTGAGGAAAATAATTAACGTATTATATAAAAACAGGAATCATTCATCACTGGGGTAAACAGGAATTAAATGCGATATCGATTATCAAAATGCCGCCAGTTAAATGACAAAAAATAGTTATGTCATGTAATCAATTTAAGGAAATATCAAACCAATGTTTGATTTCAAAATGAAAGGCTGAATAACAATATCAGAAAATCTTAATTGTATGTAAAGTTATACTTAATAATAAAGATTTTCGATTAATTTTTAACACATGAATATAATTATAAACTCTAGATTACCTTTGAGATGTGTCAATAAATACCTAATAGTTGTCATGGTTTTGCTGTCTAGTTAAAAAAATTACTTTCAATGTTTAAATTTTGCAAGAAATCGGATTAATGAAAAATGACTCTCTTTGGCAAACATAGCCGTTTTTTCAAAAAGAAAAATCTGTGAAAGTCAATATGAATGAAAAAATAAATGGCTTTCTTTAGATTATTTCTAAATTGATTGCATTTTTTTTTCACTGTATGCATTTAGTCATTTTTGACAAATGTTTTATACATATTTATAAGTTACAAAACTTGAAAGTTTCTACGTAACTTTAGCAGACAATGTTTCATTCTTTCATTCAACATTTTTTTTTTATTTTAAATTAATTATAATTAAATGAAAATATGAATATTTAGATTAACTAATTCTAAAAATAATCCAAATTATATACTTTTAGGTTTCATTCACTTGCGGAAAGAACTTTTAAAAATATTTAATATACTAGAGAAAAATTAGAACATTCTAGAAAGTGACAATCCACTTTTTACGTGGTAGTTCAGTTTCCGTAACGTGGGCGTTAATTCATTTTTAATTACCTAATATCGCATACCCTTTATAAAAAAACAATCTACTCGCTTGACACACATCAATTAATGAAAATCTACTTTTATTTTCTTATATGAAGAATGGCGTTATTTTCTTTTTCATTGCAATTATTAAAAAAAGTAAAGTCATTTGCTTTTCATTACTACCTAAGCCTTATACTTTTTTTAAAAGAGTTTGAAGCAAACTTCAGCTTAAATCTTCCTTAAATTAATAGAAAAGCAACCCTTGGAAGAGACACTATTTCTTTCCACTAACTATGCTTTCAAGTAAATTCTGCATTTGAGAGCTGTTTTTTTTATCTTGTCTTTCTGCTTTCATTTTCATTGTTGTTTTTAACCTCTCAGAAAAGCTTTTATTCGCTACCTCGTTATCCAATTTGTTGTACTTACGATTTATTCCTTGTTTCTCTTGAGTAACATTCCATGCATTTGTTTCTAGAATTTAAAATGGAGAAACTGCATTGCTGCTTCTTTGGCGTTTCTTCAACGTTGCAATCAGCAGTGTCTTTTTTTATATTTATTTAAATCTTCTTTTATGCTCAATAGAAACTTCTCCGAAATTTCGAAGTTACAAAAAAAAAGATTTCCTTCAAATATAATTGATGAACTTTATAAGTACTGCTGAAATATTTTATAAAAAATATAAAATATCATCATTTTAGATAAATAAGGACCGTACTCAATACAATCAGATCTTTATTAAATAGAAACTCATTCATTAAAAACAGATATTTATATTGAATTATTAACTAATTAATAATGCATATCAAATAATTCTTCATGAATACATAATATCCCATGTCTTTATTACAAACGAAAAACAGCTCTGGTGCTTTCTCAACGAATAAATGACAGTTTCTTCTGACTCTTAAAATTAGTATTAGCAGAGAGGTTTTTAACTAGTTTAAATCTTTTTTGATGTTAAATAGAAAATATATATACTAGAAAATTCCATACAATTTCATACTTGACAAAAAATAATCATCTTATTATGCAAATGATATCTTTGCATTCAAATAAATCGAAAATCATTAAATAAAAACTTATCTCGAACTTTAATTGAGATAGATAATTTATAATCTTATAAAATTAACTGTAATAATACTTTTATGTTGGTATTATAATTATCTCTATTTTACATTCTGATCCTTGTTAATTGTTTGCATTTTATTTATGCATGGTTTAAATTCTGTAATTATTTATTATTTGTTGTTCCCTTTTTATGTATGTTTTAATTTCCTTTATGGCTTGTGTTTTTGATTAATGCACTCTATAAATGGAGTTAATCTCTGCAATGGGATTGTTTCAAATAAATAAATAATTATAATAAAAGTATTAATAATTTATATTTATTATAATTATTACACTAGCATAAATTAACAGTTGATATAATTTATACATCCTACAGAATCATCATCACTGTAGCATTCTTTTTGAAAAAGATTAATTTGACATTCATCAGCTCAAACTCTTATCTTATTCAATCATTAGAAAAAAATCTTTATAAATAATTCGTTTCATTGATCAACAGTGAATATATATAATTTTTATATTTCCTATATATGTTTCATTAAATTAAAATTAAAAATTATACTGCAATCATCTAGATTAATTGAAAATTACGGTCTTAATGGATTCAATTGAAGTGTAATTAGCTATTAAAATGCTGTTCCTTTCATTTGTATTCCACTTGAATTTACGAGATTTCTAATTTTTGAAATATAAATTATAGATTTACATTCAAAGAAAAGGCTACGTGATTACTTAATCCATGAAAGAACGTCCGTCTGGTTAATAATAAAGGAGAAACTTGGAAAATTCAAACATGCATCCTAAATTTCTAGAAATTTCGTCTCAAATGTTCTTTGAATATAGAATGTTCAAAGGAAAATGATTTTTTAAAACATGTCTCTATTTTTATAGCTTTTTTCGAAAGCTATTCATAAAATTAATTTTTGTTGCAATAAAGATTGAACCTAATTTTAAAAATGTTCAAATAACAGCTTTACTGTTTCATCTTTATCTCAATCATATAATTAGTTAAAAATTTTATTTGAAATCTTGCATTTACTTACTTACTTGCATTTGAGACTAGGGAAGCAGTTATCAATTTTCATTGATATATATGCTATATATAATGAATCCTGAACTTCTTTTCCTGTAAAAGAAGGTCTGGAATTTTCTGTTTAGGTATTCATGATCGAGACTTAGTGTCTATTTCTTCATGTGCCTCGAGGCTATTAAGGCACATTCCATAGAATACTGCAGTGTTGTGCCAATTTCACATTTGCTGCATAAGAAAAAAAGGTTGAATCTTTTAAAATAAGGAGAAAAATGATCATATTCAAAGAAGAAAATAATAACCTTTCTGGCCCAATATTAAATTATACCGAATGAATGAGAAGAATTTTCTAGAATGATTTGCAAAATAAGAAGACCTTTCACTTTTTCTTCTTTCTACTGAGAATGATTAGATACACAATCCATTAAATTAGAGTAAAAAAATAAAATCTTATCAACTGGAAATTTCTACAATCTATAAATACACCTGTAATTCTGTTTCATATCACTTCTAGTTCAGTTTCTAGGAATTCCACTAAGAATATTTTCATGAGAGATTTTAATTGGATTTCACAAACTAACATACCCATCGAAATTAAAGTTTCTTCATAGCACAACTTCCACACATTTTATGTCTTCCTCTCCCCCCTCTCTCTCTATAAGTTTCTTTATTTCTTTTTACTTTTCACGATAGCAGAAAATATTCTGGTCCTGGAAGATAGTTATGAACAATGGTCGAGCCTCAGCTAGCTCCAATAATAAACTCTTTATTCTCCTTTCACGGCCTCATGGACAAAGACATGTTGGAAAAATAGACTTCGGTACCAAATGTCGACATATCCTAAAAGAATTAGAAATAAATATAGAAATTTATAAAAGTATATCTCCCTTCACGGATAGAAGATTTTATCGATTGATGTCATTGAAAGTTTTATGCTCGCCCTCGAAAAGTGTCGGACATTCTTTTCCTAAATTCCTATCGAAATGGCGTCCGCTTTTAATAAAACTGGGCGATAAAAGTTCCTCTTTACGGCTGCACAGAAACCGCAGCATATTGGGCACAGGCGCCTGGTCTCCAAGTTTGAATTTCGAACACGAATATTATTTAACAACCATAAGTAAAAAGTCAAAAATAATGTTTTTATTTAAATGGAATTGCATAAAATTAATTTGCATCCTAACCGACAAATATTTAATATTTGGTCTCAGACGATTCTTAATTTCAAATGCGAAAACTTTTAAACTGCAAATGAAAAACAGAAAATGATATCTTATTTCAATATAACTTTCAAGATTTTTGCATAAAAATAATTCTCATATTAAATGTCAAATTCCTAATAATTGTTCGTAAACTTTCAATTTCATCAAAAATGCTTCATATTATTTCTCGAAAGATTATAAGGGCTAAAGGTCAAAGTAGTTATTATTTTTAACTATATGTATACTATTATTCGTTAAATCTAATTTTTAAGAAAAAAATCGTTTATAATTGATTACTATTTTTTGAATATTTTTTATAAAAAAAGAGTTTATTAAAATTTTAGTGAATTTGTCTCTAATATTCTTTTGTGAAAAAAAAATGAAAATACGATATAAGGACAAAATGATAGATTGTATGAAGTGCAATAAATGCTGATGGCATATCAGAATAAGAGAAAGGTTAAACAAACAAAAAAATCTTAGCACATTTCAAACCCATACTTTATTTTTAATTTTGAAAAACAACTTCAGAATCTTCCAGAAAAAATTTAAAACAATTAAATTTCCATTTTTCTGTAACTATAACCGGAACAATATGGTCTAAACCCTTGCCTCAAAATTAGTTAAGATAAACATGCAATTAAAAAGGGTAAAATGTTAATCTAACTCACAAATATTACTTTCACTTTAAAAACCAAGTTAGTGAATAATATGTTAGTAAAAAGTTTCAATGTTATTGTATGACTTTCTTTTTAAGTTTCAGATAGTTTATATTCGCTTTTAGTAGTTGAAAAATAATACTTAATAAAAAGTAAAATAATACCTATTTAAAGGTTTTTCTATTTTCTCGCATATGCAAAGTACAATAGACAACAAAAAAAAATTCGAATTTTAAATATTTATATATATTTTTTATTTCATACTATCGAATCCGAGAAAAATAACTGTTATATCTATATCTGCAAGTCAGTTTTTGAATGAAATAATTTTGAAACTTAAAAAAATTGAATCGATAAAATTATATGATCCTTACTCCATAATAATATATGTACGTTAGATTTTGGAACACATTATTTGTCAGAAAAATGCATATTTATCTTAGGAATAAGTTAGATATATGAAAATTGGTATATAGCTTATTATTAGACTAAATTTGACGCATTTTTCGGAATATTAGACTAAATTTGACAAATAAATAATACCGAATCAGTTTTATTCTATTTTGATGAAAATCATAATGTGATTATTTAAATCAAAATATAACACAAATTCATGTAAAAACATTTTCATATCTGAATTTTAAGTATGATTTTGAAGGATTTGCTGCGAAATAATTTCTATTGTAAATTCCAATTAATAAGGATTTGTTCATAGGTGATTTTACTTTTAATTTTTCTTGAATGTTTTGTAAAATTATTTATTTTATCATATTTAAAGGATCGTATATATTATTCCCAAAAATTCAATTATTATTTATGGTTCAGTTCCAAATTGAGACGGGAACTAATTGAAGTAATCTATTTAATTTAAAATAATTGATATGTTTACATTAAGGTATAATTACTTAATATCTTAAAAAAAGATTTAAATCACAAAATTTTAGTCATCTTTCATTCTTTAAATATTAGTTGCATATTTCAAGAAAAGCAATAGTTTTGTTTAATTTTTAATATTTTTATTTCGAAATGAATATTTTGCTTTTATTTTGTTATTCTTTTTCGTTTCAGAAATTCTTAATATTATTTTCTAGAAATTGAAAATAACAATCTTGTTTAAATAACAACAAGCAAGGTAAAAAGTACTGTTGTGATTCTAAACAAAAAATTTTGTTGTTTACAATCACAACGATATTTTTTACCGTCAAATCCATTTCATGGAAAGCAGAATAATACGTTAAAGAAATCCCTAATTACTTTCCCTAAAATCTTTTTTTTTTTTTTTCAAATTTGTTGTTTGTTTTTTGATGCGCTCTTTTTATTTGATATATTTTCTAATCTTATAAAAATTCAGATTTAGGGACAATGGATTATCATTAATGGGAAAAATACAAAAAAAGAAATGTTTTTTGTCAGAACAAGATTTTGATAACAAGATTACAATATAACATTTAAATTTCTCGATTGCCAATACAACAAATATTCTACCACACAAATGTATTATGACAATAACGGAGTCTTTTATAAAATATCATCCACAATTTAATCATTTAAACAAAATTCATACTCCAATATCCATTACTTATTCAAAATCGAATATCTAACTGATTTAATATTTTTGACGAGAGCATTTTAATCATTTCTGACAATCTTTCCGATATCATCAAATTAAGCAGCAATAACATATGTAGGAATGTGAAATTCATGAGATCAAATTCTGCCTTTTCAAGAAGAACTCCAGTGTCCTTATTTCTTAAGAATCAAAAAGAATTTTTCTCCAACTTCCTTTTGTTCTGATCCTTTGGGGGCACTTTGAAAGTCGACGGAAGCTGAAAACAAAAGTTCTTTTCTTTTCTATCATCCATCCTTGGGAATACCAAAGTAAAATAAATAATAAAAATATGCTACGAAATGGTTCATTTCCACCCTTGAGAATTTGATAAATTTAACTTCAATAAATAACTGTAAAGCTCAAAACAATTGAAATATAGTACAAGAAATTATCCGATGGTTTTTGAAAAAAATAGTTTTGAAGTTATACAAAATAATTGTTTTGTTCTTTTTGCATTTTACTGAGAATAAATCTCATAAAATCAACAATTTAACATTATCATAATTTTTCATAATTAATTGTGTTACACTATGTAGTAAATGAAACTCGCAGCGCATTTTAATTTTAAATTCAATTTTAAATGCCATCGTATTTTTTATTGGAGCTTTTATAGGAGATTTTTGTTATGCATTCAAATGATTAAAATAATATTAAATAAAAAGTTATGTAAATAATTAATTAAATGATGTCTATGCTATTATTGCATTATTATATAGAATTCGCACTCTAATCGTAACAGAATATTCAAACCATTAGCGGTAGTCCAGTTGTAAATTTTGGATGAACATTTTACTAGAATGCAGTTGTAAATTTATAAACTACTATCAATAATATTATCATAACGGTTTATATCATAAATGGCATATAATTTACAAACTTTCAGTCAAATTAGTATTTCTGAAAAATTACGAAATATAAATTTTTAAACAGGGTCGCAGTTTTTTTAGTCGTACTTAGAAAAGTATTCTTAAAATACTACAATTTTAAATTTTTTAAAAAAATCCAGTTTTCATCATGGCTTTTATGACTAAAGCTAACCAAATTATGAAACTTTGAGCATAACCACTTGGACGCATTTAAACCATTTTAATAATAGCCTTGATGAAAATTCGCAATTCTTCACAATTTTTTTCGATATGATCACTGATAGAACGAAAAGAATGAAATTCAGAGCTTAACTAGGTTAACTTTTACCAAGTTCATAACTAGAACTTTTAGATGCATATGCCTTTCATTTTTTTATTTTGGGCTTGATTATTTTATCTTATATATTGAACTAAAAAATACTTTTAGAAAATTTTCATTTAATTTTTGATAATTATTTTTTTAAGTATTCAATCTCATCTTTAATTTGTCGAGAAATACGGTTTTTCATGTTCAGAAATTTCAATCGAAAATTATATTTGGATAACTTTGATTGCAAGTTATTAATCTAAAATATAATTATAATAATTATTCAAATAAACGACTTGCATATATTAAATTCATTGATATAATTGAGCAAGTCAGTTGATAACAAGTAATAGTATGGACGTGCCAGATTATCGCCAGTAGAAGATATTATAAAAATATTGATGGATTTTTTTTATTAAAATTTACTTTTATGATTTCATTAACATATTCACAAATGCACAATAAGGCATATAAAATCTCCCAAAATACTCCATTGTTATTTGTTTCGTGTAAGAACTGGTCCAAAATGTTATATACTTGTACAATTCTAATGATTAAATTATATACCAAAATTCATCAGTATGTCTGGTCCTCCTCAGTCCAAATATCTCCACAACCAGATGTCCTCCAGAGGGAACTGGCAATCGGACGGACGTGGAAACTTACAGTTCCTGCTAATCATGTTGGCTTCTCCAAATGTCAGGATCAGAAAAGATTTTATTAGAATGCAAATGTGACTTCTTGCCTTATTCTACATAAATCTTATTGTAGAATGTTCTTTTGTTCTCAAAGATGAAACAAAAAGCAATCGCAGAAACGTTAAATATTTTTTGTAGTAACTGTGCAAATTAATTATTTATGTAGTGGAAATGCCATTGGGAAATAAAGCGTAAACTAAAAGAATCCGCTTCACACTATTACCTTTAAGAATGAAACAATCACGGAACGAAACGTCTCTCAGATACAACAATGTTAAGCGATGACATTTTCAAGACCACAAAATGAATGATAGTTTGTCCATAAGATATTAAGCAATCAATTCATTTCGATTGCAATGGAGGATTGTGTTCGTCTTCAAAAGTTTCAATTTGTTGCTTTCCTTTGATATAAAGTTTATGATATTACTGCAGATTGTATAGATACAGAATCAAGATTACAAAAAAAAAAAATATTACACACCTTTAAAAAATTCGTATATTTCATTCTGGCTGATGTTTTCTTTTATTGCGTCAAACACCATTACATTCATTTCGGATATTAAAATAGCACACAAAATGGAAGACAAGATTCACCCTAAAGCAATCTACCAGAACACAAACGTTTCTCTAGAATACTAATTCTATCAAAAATTGCTTAAAATTAACCTTGTAAATATTACATTACCATTTGAAGTTTGCATATTATTCCACTGCAGAAATTTCTGCAAAATAATCGATTTTAATTTATGATTAAAATGTGAAAGCTTTTCAAGCAAAGATTTGTCCGATGAATTTTGCCCTATGATATTCTGAATGAAAACCCATATAATTCACTTACTAAAAAAGTGTAAAACTATAAATAAAAATTTATTTTCAGATTCTAACATAATCGCTCTTTATCGTGTCGCCAACCAGTAGCTTTCTGTCTAAACTTTTTTACATCCCAAAAAATATGCTCTTTGGAATAATTAATTCCCAAAACTGCTTTTCAATATGATTATTTTTCAATATTTTATGATTTTTTAGAAATATTTAAAATTAACAAATATACTAAAAGGGAATTTTATTTCCGGCTCGGCCCGGCTTGACCCTCAGTATTACCCTCTCTACCCTATCAAAGCAAGGCTATCTCCTGTTTCCGGGGGGGGGGGGGCTGAATATCCATCGTCTCGGCTGCACGAAAGGACTGATATGGAATTTGATAGCCCTTACGGGCCACAGTGCACTCTCTTTTAAAAGGATGTCCCTACACCCACGAAAAAAGCCGAAAGCAACCATCATGCCTGAAGCTATTTGTTATTTTTGTGATATCCCAAGGTGGGAAGGTAACAAATCATTTTAACTATAATAATAGTAGTAAAGCGAATTCCACAATTTGATTCGAGACGAGCAAGGATTTACTGAATATCCAGAATTTACTTAATTATATATAGAATAGAATATATAGAATACATAGAATTTTTCAGGAGAAAAATATTATTGGATAGTGCAAGTTCCTGACATTTAATCTTTTGCGCATATTTTACATTGGTGTTTAGCAGCTAATTGCTCCACCTCAAATCAATTTCAGTTACAATAAAGATATTCTTGATGTACAGAAAAGACTTTAAAGCTTGTTCAATTTCTATTATTTTGTTCTTCAGAAAATAGTCAAAAATGCTATTCTTTTCTTAACTATTCCTCACTTGTAAGAATACTTTAAGGTTTTCAAATGATAGATGATTACATTTTATTGCGAAATTAAAAATATGCAAAATATGCTTTTGTAGCATTAATTTGAATTGAATAGTTTATTAATAGGAATCAAAGAATGCTCTTCTGAAAATATTCCCAAATTAACCCTTTCATTTTTAAAATAATAAAATTATATTGATATTATTATGTCAGATACATTTTGAAAAAAATCCTGAATTGAATCGCTAATTTTGAATCCTGGACAGAAAATACTGTCAATTATGTTCTAAAAAAACATTAGAGGCAAATTTTTCTTTTAAAAATCAACAGATACTTTTGTTTTTAAATAAATCAATTTGGAGTTTGATCATTTATTGTTTACAGAAATATTTCTGTATCACCAAGATCACTTTTTGAGTCTTCCTGAATGTGTTACTAAAAAAATCATAAAGAATTCTAACTTATTTAGCAACATTTCTAGCCTAACGATATTAATAATTTTGAGGTCAGGGTGTTTAAAATTATACCGATTCATAAACATAATTCTCAGTGATTTTTCCAGAAGGAAACGACAGATTTCTTTATAGAAATAAAATAGACAGATGATTGATATTCTACAAAAGAATTTTACAGGAATGCATCAACTTTATTGATACTAAAAACAAAATTGATTATTCTTATTTAATGCATTCAATTATCAAACTAAGGAATCTGATTGCCTGATTAAATTCTTTTTAGAATGTAAACTCCGATCTTCCTAAAAAAGGAAAACAACATAGACCTACGTCAACCCAAAGCATAACAGGGTGTTTTAAGGTTATGGAATAAATCATGCTTCTATGCACCTTTTGTCTCCAAGACACACTTAGAGAATGCATTTCACTAGAGCTCCTTCTTTTGTCGACATCACACCCCAAAATGCCTAGATACATTCACTGATATCTTTGAGAGAGAAATTCAACTATTCTCACGTAGTCTAAATTCTCTAGCCTTTTTTTGAATTTGGCATTCTTCAGCAGTATGGCATGAAGTTATAGCTGAGGATTTCTTCGCCAATCAAACTTTTACTCTCGAGTAAAGAAAGATTTTTAGCAACTTTACATTTGAGAGTTTGAAACGGAGGTATTTCTAACAAAATGCCAACATACTTTGATATCAGTGTGTTAGCATTATAACAATACACCAGTTTTAACTTTCTCGTATATATTCTCGCAGTATATCTTGTAGTATTCTCTCCACGTATTCCTAATATGCGTATACATGGTAAATATAGTAATCATCAAAAATTCGAATTCGAGATTTTAACAAAATTCAAGCTTTAGACCTCCCTCAGTTCTTAAAACACATTCTTGGATAATGTCCATCTGTCTGTCTGTGACAAGATAACTCAAATAAGGTTTGAGCTTGAAATTTGGTATACGGTCTTTACAACAAATTTGTGAGGTGTGTGACAGTGCCCCTCCCTTGTAAAAAGGGGATTGTGCAAGCGAGTGTGTGAATATCCTATTCATATGAGCTAAAGTCAGACTTCTGCCCACGGGCGCTCAAGGGTCTTTACCCTCAGAAGCTACTGCACCCCTCTTTCTTGGACTTGGTTTGAATGGGTATTCAATTTAAGGGGGATTAGCAACAACAAAAACAATAAATTTTCAAATTTCTATTATATATTGAGTAAAATCTGTTCAGTGGAAGTCCCTGTGTCCAGGACTTAATTTTACAATCTTACCAAATCTCAATCTAAACAATCTTACCGAAAGAAGAACAATAAATGTGTAGAAAAAAATGATAAATGCTAATTTTTTAAGAATAACGTTTACAGGTATGTAAATAATGTAATTGCAGGCTTAGATGTAAATTACCCGTTGAGCTGCCTCGTTAGGGTTATATTCATGTCCTCAAAGGTTATACCTCTTTCTAAACATCATTATGCTAAATGGGCGTCTTGAAATTTATTTCTCCTTCTTTGTGAATATCCTGCAAACTTCCTTAAATTCACCATTCTTTTGCAAATTGAATTCGTTTGCTTTCATTCCTTTGATGGCATAGCACTGCTGAATTCATATTTTATTCCCAGAAAAAAAGATTAAAACAATACTGAGGCTATTTCCTTGCCTTTGGAAAGTGAAAACACGTGCGCTTTCAACTGTTAAAATATTGCCAACCGTTGTAGATAATAAAGCTTTGTATTTGTGCAGGCACGTGACACTTATTGCGATACCCAATTTTCAATGAATATTAGTAATTCATTAAAAACACAGAAAGTAAACTTATGTTAAGGTCATGCTCTTTACATTTCATTAAGCTAATTACTGAGCTGATCGATTTTCCCTGAATATATATAAAATTCTGATTAAAAAGATTAATTTCCTTGATTAAAAAGATTAACAAAGATTTCATATTTGATGCTTGAGTATTCTACCAATTAAATAATAAGGGTAATAAATAAAACCGTTTGAGCATTAATTTCCCAGAATAAAAAGATTAACAAAGATTTCAATTGAATGATCGCTTGTACTGAAACTTAATAATAATGATAACAAATGATATAGTTTGAGCAAAATGAAAATTCTGAATTCTATACGTTCAAGCAACGAAAAAAATATACACATTTTATGCTTATAAAAAGAATAATCCTTCACTATCAAAGTGCCCTTTCGTGCAAAGGCCAATTCTTAAACATTGTTTCAAATCTGTATCTGGTATTAAAAAAATAGGCATTTGTAATTTAACTTAAAAAATAATAAAATTAATGTAAAAGTTTAAGAGTCAGAACATAGTTTGAAATCAATTTTGCAAGTACAGTACAACAAGTACTGAGCAAATTAAATTAAACGATTGTCACAAGAGCTGCCAATCGATTTTCCCTGAATACATATAAAATTCTGATTAAAAAGATTAATTTCCTTGATTAAAAAGATTAACAAAAATTTCAATTTGATGCTTGAGCGTTCTATCATTCAAATAATAATAGTAATAAACAAAACTACTTGAGCATTAATTTCTCAGAATAAAAAGAATAACAAAGATTTCAATTTGATGCTTGAGCGTTCTATCATTCAAATAATAATAGTAATAAACAAAATTACTTGAGCATTAATTTCTCAGAATAAAAAGAATAACAAAGATTTCAATTTATTGCTCGAGTGTTTTATAACCAAATAATAATGGTAATAAACAATATAATTTGAGCAAAATAAAGATAGCTTTTATTCTGATTTCTATATATTTAAGCATTTCTCTATCGAAGTATTTTTTCGTGCAAATTCTATTTATGAAACATTATTTCATTTGTGTTTCAATTATTTAAAAAGGCAATGCATTTGTAATTAAAGTTCAAAATATAATAAAACTAATACAAACATTTAAGTGAAAGAATATTATTTGAAATCAGTTTTGAAAGTACAGTACAAAATTGATTTGAATAGTTAAAAATCTATTCAAATCTTGACTCTCCGAAATGAGCGCGAAGACTTTACCGTCATACAACACCATTATAGAATTTAGGTTTTAATTCTCAGAAAAGGATTTAGCGAGAAAATTTGAGAATTTCTTTTTTCCAAGCCTCTTAAAAGAGGAAAATAAGATCATTCCAACAGAGAAAAAAAGGGAGAAACAACTTACCAACATCTCTTTCCAGTGACATTACTGTGTGTTTTAACATCGAAGAATAAATCATGGATTTATCAGACTTGTTATCTATAAAGTACACTTAGAGAATACATGTCCCCAACACCCTTCTTTGTCGAAACGGTCACCACAAATGCATAAATGCATCACCCCTGATATCTTTCAGGGAGAATTTCAACCATTTCCCTGTAATGTTGCTTCTTTTGAATTGTGGCATTGGAATTGTACAATTCCATGGCGAAAAATGTTGAAGATTTCTTCATTCTTTAAACTCAGTCTTAAAAGGGAGATACTTTTTTTTAGCTATCAAATGCAAACAAATGCAGATATTCGCTGTAATTTTATTCAATAGAGAAAAAATAATAAATAGAAATATTTCAACGTTAAAATATTGTCTTCTGTTTTATTAATGCTTAAGAACATTCATTTTTTTAGCTAAAATGGAATTTATATTTTTCTGCATTACTTCCTGTTATATTTTCTGGTGTTTTTTTAACATATTACAGTTTCAGGGCTTTACATAATATTTATCAAAAGTTTCAATAAACGAATTTTACTATTTAAAAAAGTATTTTTTTTTTCAAAGGATTCGAATTGAAACGATGTTTTTGTAAATGTAAGTTTTTTGTTTCTTTTGTCTCTCTTTCTTTTAATTTTTATTTTAGTTCTTTTAAGATTTCCAAGTAATTCGAATTCGCATCTAAATCAATTTACCTGTATAAAAATGTCTGGAAATCGTCAAAATTTATATCGATAAATTGAACGAAATAAAAATTATTTCAGATATGTTTAAAGAATAAAATATAAGTCTCATTTTCGACTTTAAATTTTGTTGTTATTTTTCACAAGAAATTAAATTTTATCTTTCGATATAAATGTATAAGGAAAAGTTTAATAAAACTCTCTTAGATAATAAGACTATAGATAATAATAATACTCTTAGATAATAAGAATTCTAGAATTTTTGGTTTCAATGTGACTTTATTTGTAGCTTTTTTGTATTTTGAATATGAAATATTTAAGAATAAAGTTAAGTAAACGAAAAGAATAACAGAAATTTTTCAACTTCATTCTAATGACAGAAGTAATTCAACTTAAACGTTTTTCTTGAAATCCTTAATTTAAAAAAATATTTTCTTTTTTAAAGTTTGAGATTTTTTACTTGCATTTTATAGTTTTCTTTATTTATCTGTAGTTAACATTTCCCGCCCAACGTAATCTTTGTTTTTATCGCTTATCAAAAGTTAAAAAATACTTAGAACTATAGAATTCTTCGTTTTATATAGCTCACGAAACACAAAAGAAGAAATAATTCTCATTGTTTTTTTGCCAACCTTTTGAAAAAAAAAGAAACATTCTATTATATGTTTTATATTGTATGGTATTTTTTTTTCTGTGCATCAGTTGAATTTTCATATTTTTAGACTAGAAATAGAATATTGAGTGCGTGTGGACTTTCAAAAAGCAAGATTCCTTTTATAGCCTTTGTTAAATAATTATGCCATTTTATCGAGTTTGACATTTAAAATATCAAATACTACTTTGCTGTAAGACACGTATTATCTTGCTAAGAAGTTTGAAAGAATACTTTATACGGATTTAAGGGGAATAGAAAACTTTTCTGCTGGCAGTGTACAGCTAATTAATGAATTCAGCAGATTATCTTTGGGTTTGATATCTAGAGATTAATGTATAAACAATACGTACCTTTGTCAGCCATTCCAAATGTCTTTCCCAAACGATTTTTCCTCCGGGAAAACCATTTCAAGCATACAGATTACTCATTAATGTAAAAGTCATTAAGAAAATGTTTAGTTTAATTGGCAATTAAATAATTCTAGAAAATAATCGTGTTTCAACAAAAACAGATATTTTAATCAAGTCTGAAACTAATCGTTATAACAATTTTAAATTATAATTCCCAATATTTCAACTCAGTAAACATAACAGAGATTATATTTCTTGATTATTGGGAATATCTTCGATATAATTTTTTCTTTCGTTCATGTTTTTTCTAACATGAAATACAGGTGGTTATTAAATACTTTTATGTACATATTCCCAAATGTTTTCATGTTTGTAAATTTGGAATTTTGCAACCAATTTTTTACTCACTTCCTGATATATTAGACTTCTGCAACTCTGCACAGTTATTTATTTAATCAATGACAAAGCAGTATTTTAATACTTTTAAAATTCTTAATTATAAATTTATATATTAATTTCAATAAATATTAATTTTTTCTACTTAGTAAACTGTAGTACTTAGTCGAGAAATGTCATTTGATCATCAAGTTTTCGATTAAAAATTACTGAGTTTTACTTTTTTACTACTATGATTAAATATTTTTTTTAAAAAAAATGTTTCTTTTTTATTTTTAAGTAGTACCAACAACAGCTTTTAGTCAATACAACTTAATTTTATCAATTATTACATTAAATGATATTTAAAAGATATTAATCCGCTAATTTCGGTGAATTTACTTTCATGGATGTCAAATATAATCAATTTCTTTAAAATTCGTTGAAAATTTTATTAATATATTATTAGCAGATCAAATAATAATGGAGAAACTGAGTTTAAATAAGATTTTTAAATTTCTAAAAATTCAGTAAGCTTTATTACATTGTGGTAAAGTCTTAAAAAAATGTGATTACATATGTATCTTCTAATAACCATTTTTCTTTAAATATTTCGTTGTATTTATTATGTGTAATAGTTAATTTCTGATATTCCTTTTAAATTATCTTCTAAGAGTCCATTTTAGTTAAATGTTTTCGAATGATACATTATCTTCTTTTATCGAAAACAAATTCATTACTTTTCGGTTTATTAGTTTTCAGGCTTATCAATCTTGTCTTCATCAGTTCGGCTTCTGATGTATTTAATTTTGATGTTTTCTTTTCAAAAAGTTAGTATACCTATGAAAAATGAGTTAATTATCTGAAGTTTCTCTAAATTTAATTCCCTTCACAATTACAATTTTTCCCATTAACCAGCAGATGTTTTTCTATTAACATTACTGAATGTAAAATGTCGATTTAAAATATTATTAATATTAGGCTTGTTTCTGAGCGAATATAATACATGAAGAACTCGAATAAGTTGATAATTTTGAGTTAATTTCTAAAGTTCTATATTTTGAACAATAGCAAAATAGTACTTTAAATATTAAAATATTATCATAATATTTTAATATTTGGTTTCCTTTCTTATTCATTATAACAATTATAAACTGGAAACTAAATGACAATACAGAAAGCATTTAATACGAAAAAGCTTTTTCTGTTAATCAATAGGTTTAATTTATATAAGTATCTGTTTTAATTTCTTTTCATGTATGCAAGTAATATGGAAGCATAAGCCTGTTTTATGAGGGAAAACTATATTTTTATTTATGAAGTAGTTTAAAAAATAATACTTAATCTTTGGTGACATAGTAAAAGCATTTACATTTACTTTATAAAGCTCATTTTCGAATATAATTTCATTATCTTGTATTCATCCTGAAGTACACTTTCCGAGAAAATTTTCTTTTTTACTTGATGATTCCATTAAGTCTTAACCTGGATTTTCAACATGCGTCAATTAAGTAATTCCTCATTTTCCAAAATTGGTGAAAAAAGTTGTGATAAAACTTTAATCATTATCATATGATCTAAATACATTCTTTGAAAACTGCGTTGAATTTTTTCAGTAAAAGATTAATGTTTTGTTGAAATTCAATTATTTTGTAACAAAGAACAATCCATGTAACTAAAACAATTTCGAGGTCTTCAGTTTTTAAGTGTAACCCGTAGAAGCATAACGGGGAACTGAAACTACAAAGCTGAAAGGAATTGTGCATTGAAACTTGGTTCTGCATCATAAAAATTGTTTGATACTTTTCTTTCTCAAAAATAGGATAGAATAATATCTAGTATAATACAAATGCAGTAACTTTTAATTATAATAATACATTAATAATATTTTAAAGAAATATGAACTTCAATCCTTTATTATCTATGACATTTTTATTTCTTTTTCAGAAAACGAAAAAAATATTTTTAAAAAACATTAAAAAAGTAAATTCAACCAAAAATATTAATTTTAAGATAATTTTTTTATTTCAAATGTAAAGTATTATCTAAATTTACTGAAATCCAAAGAGAATGTTTTGTTCATGATTTTCTCGTATTATTATTCATTTCAAGGTGCTCACATTTAGTTTCACAGAATAGTGAAAAACAATCTGATCAATTTCTAGTGCCTCTTAACTTGGATCGATTGTTTCTTTTTTTTAAATATTTAAGCAGGTTTGTAATTACGACGTCTAGAATTACAGTTATCTACCTTGCTACGTTTTAGAGATATCATATTCACACATAAACAGGTAAAAAAATCATTAATCAAATTTTTTGACTATTCAGTTGGCGAATTAGTCAAAAATAAAATATTAATCTAAAATTCTAATAACAATATTATATGCAAAATTTATGTTTCTATCTTATTTAAGAAAAAAGCCCGCCCGTCTGTGTTAACGGACACAGAAGTGCAGACAGACTGTTCTTAGACTAATTGCAAGCAAAAAGTGACATAAATCTGAAATACTGATGTTAAGACAACATACCTGTTTTTTTTTTAAATGAGGGAGGGAAACAAACTTAATTTTTTCAAAAAATTCTAAAATTTGGTGGCTCATAAGAATTTTGAGATCAGAATTTTTTTTATTATTATTATTATATTATTTTCTATAGCTGTATATTTCTTATACAAGAAAATATAGATTAATTCAAAATAAGTAACATTTAATATTCATTAATAAGTTTACTTCACATTATTTATAAAGCTGAAAAACTTCATATTATTACACAAAAGATTGTTAAATGATAATTGTATAATAAAAAATAATTATTAAATAAAGATTGGAAGTTTTCTTTAATGCGCGTACAAGTAATAAAAATTGACATGTATTTGCATTCATCAATAAAAAATATCCCCATTTTTTTCATAAAATACTCAAATAACGTGACTGTAAGGAATTCATATTTTATATATGTATATACCTCTTTTTAATCCTACGCGATAACAGCGCTGGAGGTATTTCGAAGAAAAAAGCAATAGCGGCAATCCGTTACAGCTGTGTATCCCCACAGTCAGTTTAAGCGACAACTCCTATCATTTTCTTTCCTCTAAAAACAGCTTCCAAGTATCCCTGTCCTTCTAGTTTACTTTGTCCAACCACTTTCTCCAAGTCCATTCATTTTTATTTTCTTATCAACGAAAAAAAAAAGATTGATATTGGTAGAGAGAATTTTCCATCACAGATCCAGCAAAGAGTGATCCCACTGAAGATGAATAGGCATATACAGCTGCATTTTCTACTAGAAATAGAAAACTAAAAGATCCCATTTCTCAACGATGAGGTATGCCAGAGCTATGAAATTGATAGCACATACCTAGAAGGGAAAGATCGATAGCATCAACACGAATGATTTATTGTTCTTTTTAAAGTCTTTTATCAGGGAGGGAGGAAAGAGGGAGTCTTCTCCAATTCACTCAAATTGGAGGAGATTTTTGAGATAAAAATTATTTTCCATGACTAGATGAAATGTATTGGAAAATGTAGTTTCGTCAATTGGATAATGAGTAGTTATGTAAAATAAAATTGTACTGTTTATAAAAAAGAAGAATTCCGTTCAATCTTAGAGTAAGATTGATAGCATGACGAGTTTTAAAAATTTAGTTTGATGTGTGATGTTTTATAAACCTGCTTGTTTCTCACAAAGTATTGTTAGAATAGCTTACCATATTTAATATTTTATTTGCATTTATTCCTAACACTTGCAATTTTTCTGCGAATTCTGTAACTGTATTTTTTGGCACCTGCTATTAAAAAAATGGATAATCCTAAAATCCAAATATGTTTAATGTTAAAAGGATATTAAAATCTAAATATGTTTAAAAAGTATCATTATATCTTTATACTGGAAATAGAATTTTTAAATGTAAATAGCAGATCAAAATCAGATAGCAAATATCATATTAGTTAGCTTTTTTTATGAAATGATAAACTACAAAATTGGCTTCACTGGCCCGCAACTAAGGCATACGGATTTAATCTGACTCACCTCACTGCCGTGCAGCATTGGCGGGAATAAAGGTTGAATCCTGAGTGCCATCAACGGCCACTGTACAGCCCCTCCTGTGGGAAGTTCATTCTGTCATCGGATGCCGATTCCCACCATTTCTGTACTCACCAGGGTAGCGAGAACCAACCACCTTGCCGGAAGATTCTTATCCTCATTTCTGAGGTGTCCTCCTATACGAGAAAATGAAAAAAAAAATTATATAATTGGAAAAAAATGATTCATTGTCCTCATTAATATTTGAGGAAATTTCGTTTTTCCTGTCTCGTTTCTTATATTAAATAATAAACGCAGGATAATTACTGAAATTATATGACAAATTTCAAAGCCAACAGAATAAAGCTGTCTTAATTTTTTTAGATTTTTTTTTATAAAATCGATTCTTTTTTGTGTGTGTGTGTGTTTCTATTTAAGAAATTTTAAGTCAAGAACTTTTTGTTACTATCAGTTATATCAATCTCTTTCAACTGAGTTGACGCGTGTTCATTTTAACAACATATGGTAATTAATTTATTCAGTGCAGGTTCAGCTAACAATTTTCAAGCTCGCAGAACATATTCCTCGAATAGTTTGATCATAAGGTATTTTACAAAGTACCGAAAGTGCAATCCATTACGTATTTTTAAATTTATCAGATACGAGTCAAAGAGTTCGTACTTACATTGTAAACAACTGAAAAACAGGTAGCTTATTTGTAGAATAACGTCGTTCGCTTCGGAGAAATGTAATTATCAAGCATTACCTTATTCGCCATTTTATTAATGTTCTCAACTTTGATAATCTGAAGGAATTGAATATCATTAAAGTTGTTGTACCTAGAGAGGGTATAAAAACAGCTGTTTAAATTTAAGCTGACTTATTCACAAACTGTGTATCAGTGGAGTAAAAAAAAACCTTTCATGCTGGAATTTCAATTTGCCATCCATGCTTTTATCTGTTACCTCTAACTTATAAGAATGCGAGTGAAAGCAAATTTATTTTTATCTGGTATATTTTGAGAAAGTACAATAATTTTTATTAGTCCAAATAAATAATTAATTTATGACTTATTCGTGATTCTTTGCTTTTATAATTATTCTCGATAATTATTAAAAGAGAGAAGTCTGAAATGCGTAATTTCGTAAAAATTCGAAACCAAATATTTTCATGACAGCACTACATTCTCTACACCGTGTAGGTGTCACGGTGGCTTGGTGGTAAGGTCTCAGCTTCAGCACTAGAGGGGTTCAGGTTTGAGTCCCGATTCCATCGAAGGACCGTATAAGCAGGTATGGTGCATGGTCAGGATCAAACGTCTCCCTCTTGTGTGATGTGGAAATTTGGAGAGGGGGGGGGATCCAGCTCAGGTGCCGTCCTCGTCATCTGATCGTGGTTCAAAATTGAATGTGTCGTCCCAAAATATCCCTAGTGTTGCTTTAAAACGGAATTAATGTAATTAAACTAACTTGAACTTTGCAACTGGGAGAGATTAAATAAAATCATTTACTAAAAGAGGTTAGAGACAATTAGACAGGCAGATAATCTGCCCATGAATCCCTAGTAAAATGCGATTTAGTGACAAATTTGGAGAAGCATATCTATGTCAACTTTCATCAATCGATCTAGTAAAAGTTTTGAATTAAAATATTTCTAAGCACTCTATGGGATTATAATAAAATAATTTATATTATTCTTCTAGTGACGAAATAAATTGATGATTGACAAAAACAAAACATCCTTGAGACTATTTTAATTTTATGAGAAGTCTACTATTTTTATTTAAAGATCTCATACCAAATTCCATCCGTCCAACTTTTGTCGAGTTTACTCTTTTCATACTCCGTACACGCAGATGTATAAAGAAATTAATAAAAATAATTTTTTCTGGTGATTAAATTTACTAATAATTATTTGAAATTAAGATATAATAGTCAATTGCATCAAGTTCACTCATGTATTATTTAGCATGATAGCTTTAAAGCATTATCATCTGCAACGCAAAATAATCCCATAATTCCAAAGAAAGGGTTAAAAGGGCTTATTTAATTGCAAAAGGCAAAGCTCTAAAAATTTTAGGAAATAATTCCATATTTAATTTAGGTTTCAGTATCGTTGTCGTGTTTATTTTTTCCCCTCCTTTCGTTTCTGCTCAGTTCTTGAAATTCCAAGAATAAATTTTACTAGCATTTGGATGCTTTTATAAATTTTATAATCTGTTGAAAATAGTTTAATAAAATATTCGAAAACACATAACTCGGTGATATCTCATACGTATTGATTTTTAATAAACTGTTTACATTAAGAAATTAATCTAGTTAAAGAAGTTTAGGTGTTTTTAATTAAAATTCTTGATAGAAAGCGACGATTGAGTATGAAGTAATTTTCAAAGGATAATAATTTCATGACAAAATAAAATGTTTGAATGTGCTTATAAAAAAAAAATATTAATGCCTATTATATGACAAACCTTTAAATCTTTTTAGAACTCTGGAACTAGAAATTTGAATGTGAATAAAAATAAAAAGATAGCAATTCTACATTTTTAAGTAATTATAGTATGAAAGCTAATGTTAAAGGCGGAAAAATCATTTCCTGCTGTTTATAAAAAGTAATGTCTCGTTGGAAGAAAGACAATATCTAAATATATTAAACATTTTATTTTTATATTAAACTTAAAAGGAGTCCTTTATAAAACTATTCTTTGTCACGAATTGATTACCAATTCATTTCGCAATTATTGATTCCCATCTTTAAAGATATTGCATATATTAATTATGTAAAATTCATACAATTATCTAAAACATTTAAGAAAGCTTATATAATATATCTATCTCTAATATATTTCATATTCTGCCTGGTTAAAATCCTTCATTGTATAAGATATTGAATCATAAATTAAATAGAGAGATCCGCATCACGCCGTTTACAAGAAAGCTTATACAATGAAGCTAGAAAATGCTTTATTAAAAATATAGATATATTCTCAAAGAACTCCAAAATTATGTTCCTTAAAGAAAAATTTATATACGAGGGGTGATTCCAAAAAAAGTTTACAAGCAGCAGTATTTGGAAAGTAGAAATTGTGGATGGATATATTGTTACCCAAAGTGGAGACAGATGACACTAGCTGTCTTAGACTAGTCGTTCGAGCAGATAGTGTTAGTACTGAGACCTGAAACAGCGACAATAATGGCAAGACGTTTAGAGAAGTGGTCTCGCACAAAGGTGCGAGCCGTTATACAATTTTTGTGGGCCAAGAATGCGTCCCCATTGGACACTCACTGACAAATCGTTAAAGTGTACGGGGGGCGAAGCAATGAATAGACAACAGGTGGAGAAATGGTGTCGTTCTTTTGAAACGGGAAGAAAGACTGCTGGAAATGTTTAGGTGAAAGTTTTGAAGCCACTACACCCCATACAGCCCGGATTTGGCTCCCAGTGACAATTTCCTTTTCCCGGCATTGAACAAAAACTTATCCGAAACAAGGTTCATATCAGACTATGATGTACAAAAAGGTGCCGAGAATTGGCTCAATAGCCAGAGACCTGTTATTACCAAGACGGGTTAAACAGATTGGTCCAGAGGTGTGATAAATTCCTCAACAGGTTTAGTGATTATGTAGAGACGTGACCGCCACATATGTCTCTTAATTACCATTGTATCTTGTGTCTATTGCTAATAAATGATTTTTCCTTTGCCTTGTAAACTTTTTTTGGATCCCCTCCTCGTACATTTTGTTAAATATACTGTAGTAAAAAAAGTATTCTGAGTACTTTCAGATTTTCAAAACTTTTCAAATTCTTCGCGGTAAGTACACTGCCCTTTGAGCATCGACTATGAAAAGAATATGATTCATTTTACAATTTACAATGAATGGTGATATTTCTTGTACTGTCAAAAAATGATGAAGAAGGAAATTATTTCAGTTCAACCCATTATACAGAAAAACGGTTTGCAGGTTTAATCAATGATGATTTTGCTTAATCACAAAACTTATGAACATTTTCATAAAATAAGCACTCGTTTTCAAAGTAGTATTTTTAAATACTCAAAACTTTTCCTTTTTTTTTTTTTTTTTGCATATAGCATGCATATTTTCCAACCAAATTATACTTAATTTACATAGAAATATTAAATGTTACCACAGAATCATTTAAAATGCTTACAAGACACTTTAAATATTCATTGAAATATAAATATTAATTATAAATATTTTTACTGCACATATGTAAAATGGATTTAATTAAAATATTGGAAAGTTATTCATAAAAAATTTCAAAGCGACATATATAGGGTTACTTAAATAAAAATTCCAGTTCAATTCCAATTCAAACTCCGAAGAGATATTAATTTTAAACTTCGTAGTATTTCAGTTGGTCTAATAAGAGAAGCTAAATAAGGAAGATTTTCTCAAAGCCCTTGATATACCAAACTGCTATTTAATTTTTAAAGTAATATAATAATGAATAAATACTCTATTTATTCATATGCTAAATATCCCTGTGTAATTATAAACAATGATCAACAATTCCAGTAAAATGTTGTTGATAGGGTCTCGTCGAATCAACGGAATATCGTAAATTTTTCTCCACCTCCCTTCTCCTAATATATTAGAATTCTTTTAGTTAGATTAGAAAAACAATATATGTTAAGATTCATTTCTATTGTTTGTACAAACAATTGTAATAATAAAATAAATAACGCTTCTCTTAGAGAGTAATTGATATTCAGCTAGTAGGAATTCCAATGTCTTTCTATATTTTGCATAACTGATTTTTTTATGCATAAATGATATTCAACTAGTCTTGTATATATGCTTCGAAAATATGTAAGAAATATATGCTATAATGAACATATCCGCAAATGAAAATTATTGAATACAAATAATGATGTTGAGTTTTAATACAGTGCCTCGATGCTACATTGTCGCATACTCTATAAGTTCCTTATAATTTAATTGTAAATTCAGCCTTTTATAAACATAAAAACATATAGGAAAATTTCAGATTTATTTAAAAGAAAAAACTTTATATTATCCCCAAATGTAATGAATGAAGAAGAAAACGATTTACTCTACGTTATCAGCCTCCTCTGAAAAAAAAGATGAATAAATCGTTTACTTATTCGTTATTTTCTGGACAATTCTCTAATGCCCTTGTGACTGAGTCTCTATTGTAAAATATAATAGCAAGTATATTTATGTTCTGAACATGAAAGAAGTTCAAGTACAACAGTTCTGGATAAATTTGAACAAATGTCCAAATCTAAAAATATCCAAATACTTTGATAGTATAGTTTATTACACAAATTCAAACAAAACAAGTTAAAAGGCATTAAATGCAAAGCCTCCCGGTGATATTAGACAATAATTTCATATTTAAATATTAATATCAACAATAAACTTCATTGTTCCTTATTCAAATATTTTTTCTTCGATTCTTTTTCATACATAGTTCAACAGAACATTACTATTTCATCAAAAAAGAAATAAGCTCTCAGTCTAAATGAGACCGAGGATAGACATAAAAAGTTATCTCGACCTAGCATCATTTTATGTAGTATATATGAAAGGTTGACCTTCTTAAATAACAATGCGAACTCTAAGGTCAGTGAAAAAATAGTCATTAACCACTAATGCGCCAGTCCCTCCAACAAGTAATCTTATTTGTAATTAGAACAGCGCCAACGTGATCATATCGCTATATCATACATCATCAAAGAAGCGAGAACTCGCTTACTTCTCCAGTGACTGCTCAGGGTACTGCTCATGTTGTTCCTCAATCTCAGAGGGGGGGGGAATTAAGACTGTAGTATGATTGGTACTGTGAAAGGAAAGAGAAACTTCCAATTTGGAGATTTGATAAATAGCCGATATAAAAGAATGCCTAAATCAATTAATAATTTGCTATTTCTGCCTATTAGGTGTTGTTAATGGCAATCCCTTTTAATCATCTTCCCAAAAGTTGAATGTAAAAATTAGGAAACGAAACTTTCCGTTTTAATGATCTAATTATAATATCACACCTAAACTTGTGAAACGGTTGCCAGATTTTCCACAATTGATGGAAATCAATAGTTAATGAAAACAAGAGATTTTTTTAATAAACTTTTATTTAATTTCATTGTTTCATGCTTGTAAAAATTTAATTTTGCAATTATCTTATGCATCTCTTCCTAGCGTGATAGAGATTTGAAATGTGCACATTTGTGGAATTTTAATGATAACACGCCTTTTATTTTCTCATATATAATCTATGGTATATATATAAAGTGAAAGTATTGTATTCAACAAAAAAAATACTAACTCAAGATTTTGACAACTCACCACGTTTCAGATCTTCTTGAATCCAAAAACACACATTTTTACAACTATGTCTGTCTGGCAATGTGATAACTCAAAAACACTTTGAGCTTTAAATTTACTTTGAGCTAGATTATTTGCCATATAGTATTTACAACAAATTTACTAGACTTCTGTCAGATCTTGAACTAAATTCCCGTTCAGAAAATCTATTTGTCTGGCTGTCCGAATATAAGTTAACGCGACAACTACAAAACGAAAAGAGATAAGTCGTGGACAGATTTTTTTTTCTGTCTGTAGGTCTGTACTTTCCCAAGAATATAAATTTGATAATTCAAAAATGCAATCACCTAAATGTATGAAAACTGGTGTATGAGTTGGTTCCTACAGTTATAGTTCTATGTCAAATACTTGCTTTAATCGTTCTATAAAAATAAATTCAAAATATACATTTGGTGTTCTTTGCTTGCGTACTTTTGCATTAACTACATACTAGCTATTAGTCACCAAGAAAGTCGCCAAAGATCGCACTCTATTTGCTGTGATTAGCACTTTCATAATTATTTCCGCCCATGACATACGGTTAAAAAGAGTACATTTATTAAAAATAAGCAAGATAATTTCGAAGGAACTACCCCTGCGGGTTTTTATTATCATTTTCAATATTTAATTATCAACTAATCAATTAATTTAAGATTAAATTCCATAAGATTGGCGGTGGTTGATACTGAATTTCATAAGGATTTAATTTTAAGAATCCATAATATAATAAATTATGATTTAAGGACTAAAAATTAAAATAATGTTAAATTTTTTATTGACTTTTTAGCACACTAATAAAAATGTGTTTTTCAAAAACTGTTTTAATTAAAATAGTACATTTCTTTTTGAAAAAAGCTTCGAATATCTAACTGTACTCATTCCTAACATTCATATCCTGACAATGTATCATTTTCATATTGCTCAGTTAGCTTTATTAAATTTTAGTGTCTAATAATACATCATTTTCATTTGTCATTTAAAATATCAATAAGTATCTACTTCTAGATAATACATGAATAAACCTTACTAAAAGAAATATATATAGAAATACAAGTAACATTTTTAGTAATTATTTGTGAGTTAAAACTATAAACTGGGACATTTTTGCTAGTTATTTTAGTAATTAAAATAATTTAACTATATTA
Source organism: Argiope bruennichi (assembly GCF_947563725.1). NCBI lineage: Eukaryota > Metazoa > Arthropoda > Arachnida > Araneae > Araneidae > Argiope > Argiope bruennichi. The sequence continues at coordinate 98,614,743 of NC_079152.1, read as the reverse complement.
TATGCATATTGCAGACTTTTTTGCTCTTTTTCAAAGCATAATGCATCTTGAAATAATGATGATACTCCAACAAATAAAATTAATCATTATCCATGCGCTCACCCTTAAATTCACTTTGAAAATTGCTTTTTAAACGCATGCCAGTCTATAATTACAGTTTTGTTTCCATGAAAAAAAATTTATTGAAGGAAGTTTCACAAAAATAGTTTTAATCTTTTATGGTTATACTATAAAGGAGGAATATTTGCAACATATAATGTCAAACTTGAACAAATGTAGAATTCGAAACTCTTGTACTCTCTGAAAAAGTAGCTTCATGAAATTGGGAAGGAAAAAGCATACAATTAATAGGGTAAAGTAAAATACAATTTTATATTTTGAAATATAAAAGTATTATCTTAACTCTAAGGCTACTTTATTTTTATTTTAAACCAGACATCGAAAATATATTGCCTAAAATTCAACATTTTTTAGAAATGTTCGCCTGATGCGAATGAATATCACTGAAGTGTTGCACAAAACGGAATAATATTAGAGATCTTATAATCCTTGCAATTTCTGGCTGTCAAGCAAAACCTCAACAAATTCTGTTTCGTAATCCTTGGTAAAGAATATTCATAGCAAAATAAGCGCGTCAAGCTTGAATTTTACTTACCCGGAGGAACCATTTTGGGTCACGCTTTATATTTTTTTTTACGGCAAATAGGACGAAAAACTTTTTCTGCTGTTAATTCATTGATATGAAATGCTCAACCATTTAAAATTGCACGTTTGTTGGTTGATAAAACTAAAAATATTATTTTAATGAAAATCGATCTGTTTATTTACACAAATGACGTATCTTTTCCCATACCTGACTTCAAAATAAACATTATAATTTGATCATGTCAAATTTAATGCCAATTTTGAGGATATATTGCTACGAAAATATGGAATATGAAGGTAATACTATGTTTTCGAGTCAAAATATCAATTAAAAGATTTGATTTTTTGCCATTTCGTAATTAATAAATTTAGTGAAAAATAAAATATATATATATCATTCTTCTCAGAGAAAATATTAAAAAAAACGAAACGTGATAATTACAGAATAATAATGAAGCTAAAAATCAATAATTATAAAGCCAAATCCAAATATCAGCTTTCACTTTATAAAATATATCAGTTTGTAATTAATGCCAAAAAACATTTTGAAATGAATTTTTTAAAAATACTTACGGAATGAATAAATGAAATGAATCAAAAATCACTTCATTAATCATTCACTAAAAGAATATATGAAACTATATATTCTTAACTAGATAAAGGAGATAGTTATATAAAATTAAAGATTAACTAGATAAAGGAGATAATTATATAAAATTAGAGATTAATTAGATACAGGAGATAATTATATAAAATTAGAGATTAACTAGATAAAGGAGAATCTGCCTTAGAATTAATATATTAAAGAAAGAAAACTTCTATTTTTATATTTTTTTTTCTTTTCATTGAAAATTAACAAACCTTTCAAACGCACAGACCTTCACAAAATTGTCTGCAAAATAAAACATCAAAGACAGAAAAAGTAGATAAATGGAAAAATAATAAGATAAAGCATAGCAGCGTAAAGTATATTGCCTAGCAATCAAAATTACTATTAAAAATAATATTTCATCTCGCACAATGTGAATAGAGAATAAAATCTGGTAAATGTATGACTATTTTCACAATCATCATAATAAGGAAAAATATTATTTGAATTCAAAGAACAGAAAAAGGAGTCTGCAATTAAATTGGATCATTTAAAAAATAATTTTTTGAATACCGAAATAGTTATAAAAACCACATTTGTAACATATAACATTTTCAAGAGATGCTATGAAATTTTTTCCCTGCGCATTAAGTTTTCTGGCAAGAATGTTAGTTTTATAGACTGGAAGAAAATGGAAGCTGAGGCAATGACCCTTGGTCTTGGTGATGATTTGGCGGCAATCTTGGCTGATATTTGGTGACAAAGCGATGAATTTGGTGACGAAAGTGAAGGACTCAAAATATTCGAGAATCTCGGAGATAGCTCCATTAAGACTTGAATAATGGCGTTTCCTCTGAAACATAGCGAACCTTGAAAACGAAGGTCTTAAAAATTTCAGCGACGGATTCATGGTGGGGGGGAGGGGTAGTCTTTCACTTGATCTTTCATTGTATGCCTACTGCAAGGATTTTCTGCAACAATTTTATGGGAAAACTCCACATTCTTTCTTAATTTTTAATTTATTTTCAATTCAAATTTTATCAGGATTTAGCAAAATTTTTCTATGTATAGATTTATTGAACATCAGTTTCATTTTTTGAAAATCCATTAATTTATTCGCCCAGGAGATATGTGCAGATTTTCGATTTTAAAACATTAATTGCCAAACGGGAGAACATTACAATAAAAAGGGTTCGAAGACACATAAAAGTAGTGTTTTTGTAATTAGATGAAGATGATTTATAGCAATATTATAAAGATTACAACAATTTTGTAAAGTAGCCAAGAAAAAAAAACTTTTAAACATTTAAAATTTAACAAAATTTTACTTTTAAAATATGCAAAAGTATAATTATTAAAAGAAATATAATAACTTAGAATTCAACAATTGATTGGAAATAATAATGAAAGCCTCTTAAGAAAAAGTACATTTTGCATGAAATTCTTGAATTTTAGGAATGATGGCTTAATGGTGGTCTAATGACAGACTTGCAATAGACTTACAAACCCAGAAGGGTCAAAGATCTCCAATCTTCCACGATCATGCATGTTTAACCACGCCTCAGGATATAATGTCTTTCTATTGGAATGGTTGGAAACTGAGTGGAAATTTCTGCTGAGAGGACTTATTCTTCACTTATTACTGTTCAAAATTTTCAGATTCGTCCTGAAAAATATTCATGGATAACTTAAAATCATTATCATACTAAACTTAATTTTTTCCTAAATAAATATCTCATTAGGAGTTAAAAGTGTTTTTTTTTCGTAAGATTATATTTCTATTAATTTTTTTTCTTGCGTATTAGTATATAAAAGAAAGGTTTCAACAATAAATCATTGTTACTCATCTGAAAGTCATCAAAATAAATTATGAAAGTGGTTTGTTAGTTTAAACTAAATTACTTTATTAATGTTAATATGGTATAATATTTGCATTGGCCAAGCAGTAGCAGATATTTAATTTTATGGTCTCATTATTAATTTACACAAAATATCTAAAAGAGAAAACATTCCTCCCTTTTACCTTTGTATTCGGAATAACAAATCGTAACAGCGGCTTTACTTTTATGGGAAGTTGTTGCAGAGAAAAGAAGTTTAAATCTCAAAACGTTTGCTCTATGAGGGAAGAAATCGTCCACTATCTCGTAATGGAGGCTACTTATTTTGTTATCCATGAAAACGGTGGGCTGTTGGTAAATAACAGAAGAAGTTTAGGCTTCATAAATTGCTTAACTGCTTCCCATTCGTAAATCTAATCTTCCGTGTTCCTTTTTTTTTTTTTTTTTTTTTTTGTATTATACTACAATGACAACATTCTGGCTCCCCTTTTAAGTACTCAAGCAAATAGAATATTCCAATGCCTTGATAGTAATCTTTAAATTATAACATATTTTCAAATACGGTAATTTGAAATAGCCAACAATTTAATGTTTATAAGCGTTTTAGAGAATTTGTAAACATGAAGAAGGAAATGTGGCATGTCTAGATAAAATAAAATATTGTACTTTTGACACTTTTATTACCTTATAACGCGATCACGCCTATAAGATAAAAGAAATGCATAAGAAAAAAAATATGAACCTGCATAATTGTATTCTAATTTAACTAATATATGTGGGAGTGATGGCCAAGCAATAACAAGTTCAAGTTACATGATATTTGAGAATTTAATGAGTGACAATGTAGTTAAGTAAATGATGATACACACATTATGATGAACAAATTGAAGATGACAAATTTACAGGATCAGACTACGATAATCAAGTTCAGAGGTAACATAAAAGTTCTTCTTTTGAACAATACGTCGTAATAATTCGTCTTCACCTCGCCACGTCCAGGCGTCAAATGACAGCAACTCTCGTTTCCTCCGCCAGAGGTGATGTTCAATGACGGGAAGTGTCACCTGGCATCACGCACACACACACACATATACATGGATATATATATATATATATATATATATATATATATATATATATATATATATATATATATATATATATATATATATATATATATATATATATATATATATATATATATATATATATATATATATATATATATATATAATTGGGCATTTGTTTATTTACAACATTTGCATAACCAATTCAGGGAAAGAAACTAGGACGAAGCAAAACAATGAGTTTTTATTGTTTCTATAAAGTATTATATGATTTAGCCATTGCTTACAAGAAAAAAAATGAAAATTCATTTCAAAAGGGAAAAAAATGATGGTGAATTTTACATAAGCTGTATTAGAATAGTTGAGGAAAATAAACCCAGATTTTTGCACTTCTTTTTTTGAAAAGTTAGGGCTTCTACATTATTCTTAATTGGGTCAAAATAGGAATAATTAGATAATGACATATGATTCCAGATTTCAACGTTTTGTGGCTACAGCGTTATAAGAAAATAATGAAATTCACAGATAAGACTGAAATTTTTTGTATTAGAGAAGCTATGTATGTCTAATCAATAATATTTGTCTAAATCAATAAATATTTTTTTCGGAAAGGATTTCTTGGTGATGACACGTAAAATATTTACTCTCGGACTTTCGACAATAAGCGTACACTCCTCAAAAGTTCCCAGCAATTTCACCAAAATAAAAGAGAAAAGAATGAGAGAAAATATCCCTCATACATACCATATGAGCATAAAATTTGGCAAGACTTTAACAGATTGGCCAACTATTGTGGCAGTTGAAGAATTTTTCTGTTGAAAAAGAAAGAAGATATTAAATGCTGGAGTAAGAATATTTATCTGAAAAACATATATATTGGTTTCGTATTCTAACTTCCCCAAATATTTTTTCACATTTTTCACATTATTTACTGCATTTTACTTTTTTTTAGTCTTAGTGCAATCGGTATTTAAATTAAGTGGCTATAATTTCCTTCTAAGTTTAGTTTCATATTACCTATCGAAAAAGGCTTTTTTTTATTATAAACTACTCTGCTTTAGATAGATAGATATATTTAAGAGATAGATAGATATTTAATTATATAAAATTATTATTTACTATATTAGACTATATTATTATATATATATATACTATATTATATGTATATATTTACTATATTATACTATATTATATTATTGTTATTATTATTATTATTATTTACTATTGAGATATATATTTAATTAAAACATCCCCTTTTACAATCCACGAGCTCAAATAAAAATGCTAATAATTAATAAAGCATTTAATTTAAAAAATAATTTCATTATCGCTTCCCCTTAAAAATTCCAGTTTCGTTAGTTTTTTTTTTTTAAAGGTATAAAGAGATGAAAAAACCACGTTTATTGATTTTATCTAAAATGCTATACTCATATTTCGCGACAGTAACGATATATTTTTATCTTTTTAAAACTTTATTGTAGTTAATCGATTAAATTTAATTAAATTTTAATACCATACGAGAAAACATATCTGGTAGTAAATTTGAGTTAAAAGCTAAAATTCAAAAATTTTATGACATTTATATTTATTATTTATGAGATATGTTAAAGATCAAGAAGTAGAAATCAGTAAAAATAAGCAAATATTTAATCTTTAAACATTTCTAAAAAAATTAAAAATTTGTTGTCAATGTCAATTTGTTGTTAAATTCGAATTTATATAAAATACTTTTATCACTAACTCGAGATTTTTCTATTTTTTTCAGTCTCTTGATTTTGCTATAAAAACTGTATTTTTGTGAACTAGAAGTTTATTTATACAAATCAGTTTTTTTAATCACTCCTATTTTTATTATTTTAACACTGCTCTGCTTTGTAACATACCATTGCTCTAAAATACATAATAATTAGATTTGATTTTCTTATTATCTCTATTTTTTCCCCTCTTTAGTAGAATTTATTGAATCCTGAATACCTGATTTTTCACCTCAATAATTCATTTCTAATATTTAGAATTTTGCACATAATATTTACACTCTTAAAGATTCGTTCTAGTCAAAATCACATTTAAACAATCTAAAGATGTGCATATACTTTTAAAAAATGTTCTTTTTTGAAAAGGATTATCATAATTATCCTCGACATAGCAGGAACACTTGATTTTAATATAATAAAATAATTATCAATTAGATCTGCTGAATGAAATAATTCGATTAAAATTCTGCTGAAGCATTTGTTAAAAAATGCGTAGCTTTATAAGATTTTCAAAATGATAAATGATTTTACAAACATTTTGAAGACTGCAATATTTTGGTTAAATTAACACAATATTTTCTTTTTTCATTAAAGACTGTTTTTGGTGTTTTTGTAATAATTTTAAAATAAATTTATATTCTTCTTCAAAACTAATATTTAAACACAGAAAATCATTTGGATTAAAAACATTGATTAGAAACTTATAATATGCACTTTAAAACATATACATATCCAAATTATGTGCATAGCATACAAAAAATATAAGATAAAGATCTTGTATTTGATGAGCATTAACTTTTCATTTAAAATATCTTTAATGCTGGATCAGTTTTAGTTTATATAAAAAAATATTTTGATTTTGTTTTTCAGTTATAAATCTCACATTTTTTTAGATTTCATTTGTATAACAAAAAAAAATATCTACATTTATTTTTTTAGAATTAAAAGCATTCCATAATTGATGTGCTAACGAAAACTTCAGGATTTTTATTTTTATTTATATGTATACATATATATAAATTTGGTTTCTTAGTTGTTATTTTGGGTTTGATCAAACTGAAATCAATTTTTTTTTCTCCTTTACTATAAAGCGTTCTTTTAAATTTGCAATTGTACATTGAATTTTTTACATAAGGATATTAAATTTATTTTTGATTTTCTACAAATGATGAAACTGTTAATTTTATTCAAAAAATTGATGATTATTTCACCGTTTTTACAAGATGAGTCGATTTGGATAATAACATTTATAATAAAAAATTCCAATGCATGTCACAAACTTTAATTAAGTAAAAATAATAGGATTGGTGTATTTAAATACTTATGCCCTCAAATACATCTATGACTTCAATGTACTTTTATAAACATATTTCAATGTATTTTACAACTTATGAGTGGTTAAAAATGGTTGCTGACTTTGAACCAGATATCTTGGAACCTTTAAAGAAAATCATTAGATTTAGTCTCTCTTTGCTGCGGAGCTGTTACAAGATATGCAAATATATACCGAGACATTCCTTGCATATAAATGATGCTTGGGGACATTTTGGTCGTTTTATTTCTTCGCTTATTCCCATTGAGAGTTTTAAGATATTTTTCTAACAAATCACGGCTGTATCAAAATGCATGTTTACGTGTAACAGAAATACAGAACTCGAGAAGAAGATACTAAGGATGCAGATATGTGCAGCAATTATTTTCTTCATAAATTCCGTGACTTCAAAGTTCAAAAAAAAATTTTTTGCTTTTTTGACATACATGTATTGCATATTGTATGCATATGCATCTGCGATGTATTTATTTAATATTTTTTAAACTTGCTTTTATTTATTATGAGTATTCAATTTGTTTAAGAAAATTCTAGAAAGTCAGTTATTTTCTTCCTTTCCTGAAATATCCTTCTTTTTGGCTTCACAGAAGTTAAAGTTGTAGAAATCATTTTAGATATATGCAAAACCGAAAGTAACCATACCATATGATTGCATTTAAATTAACAATTACCGTAAAAACTTCCTAATTCATTGTATCTTTTTATGCGCACTTCAGTTTTTCATATTTTATGGAAGCTATACACAAAAGTAATCTTCGCTGGTTTTAAATATTAAAAAAGAAAAGATAAAACAAAAAATAGATACAGTCCGTATTCAAGTTAGTCACTAGATAAGGAATATACTTAAAATGTATACACATCATTTTTATATGATCTTCTATATTATAATTAAAATTATATTCTACTTTAAATTTTATAATTCAAAAATTGAAGATATGTTTACCGCTTTATACATATTATAATTCTGCTCAATCAATAAAAATTATTCTTATTTTGCAAAGTACGTGACTTTTTTATTGCATGCTATTCGCCTTTGCAATCAACTAGCTTGCCAAAATAATTGACTGAAAAGTTTCGATTAAATCCTTTATATGCCATTTAGTTTTAATTGATTATTTCAGCAAAGTATTTTTAAACCAAATTTTGATTGATATATGCCTCACAATGTTTTAGAAAATTCGCACAGTTGTAGTTATTACACTTTGTAATTCCCTAATCTAGTATCAATTGCCCTAAAATTTTAATTTTGATTTGAAAAGAGAAGTGACATTTGATTTTAAGTGATGGTAAACCGAATCGCGTTCAAGCAACAACAAAAAAATTCAGAAACCAGGAATATTCAATATTGTAGTTTTGTATATATTAAATAATGCTCTTTATGATTTATATAATAAATGAAAAAATTGTTCAATAAAAGTTTCTCTACTATAATAAAAATTCACAAAAAACCGAAACTTCACCTGAAAGAAGAATGTATTTTTATGCATTCAGTTATATTACAAGAAAATGACTGAACATTAAAAAATACTTTTCATTGCTTGCTTCTGAAGATAAATTCGACTGTAAATACAGAAAAATTTCGAAATTTTTATTCTATATTTTAAACAGAAATCTTCTCAAAATGAAATAAAAATGAGCTGACCTTCTTATAACTTGATTAAAATCAGTGGAAGAAAATTTTAGGAAAAAAAAATATGACGGAATAGTGAAATGATTTGAATTCCTTTACAACAATGAAAATATTGTATGTGGCACAGAAATCTCTCTTATTATTTATTGGCGAATTCAAAGAGGCAAATTTAAACAAACCGCCATGCGAAGGCTTCAAATTGCTTCATTTCAATTTTTTACAGCTACACTTACTTCCCTCTTTCACTTAACTAATTAATAAAGCAGCAAAATATCATTAGAAGCAGCTGATCGCTTTCCATACAATTTCCATAGATAATCGAACTCCAATTTTTTATCAAAAATTTAAACTCTTTTTTTAAAAATACATAAAAATCAAAGTATGAAGTTCTAACTAGAAAAGTATTTTTAATAAGCATGTTGGATTTTTTTCGCTTCTTATGTGTATAATTTTAAACATACAATATTTGCTTTAGTATTTAATTTGTAATGTAATATTTAGAAGACATACATGAGAAATATTGGTGTTTTTCATGATTTCTAATTAAATGAAGGCCAAATTTTCTCCAAATGTTTCAGTTTACTTGACGCCTGAACAGAAATTTAGGACATGCGAATCCGATAAAGATAAGCCAAAGAGGCAGGGATATTTTTAGCTCCTATGTTATAGTTCCGTTGGAGCTTTTTAATATAGATCATGTATTAATATCTGCTAAATATAAAATCATTTTAACTATTAAAATCATATGACGTAACTTTTCTTCTCATTTAATACCTAATTAAAAATATTTGCGCCAAATTATCGCTTCTTTATTTTTGATTCAATATAGTTGATTCTAATATTTAAATGCTGTAATGTATTCTATTTTCAAAATACATTATCTGAATTAAAAGGCTGATTGAATGGCATGTAAATTATCAGCTGTAATTATTTAATTTACTAAATATATTTTATATAAATAACATCTAAAGCTCTTTGCTGAAAATCTGGAAAAAAACACAAAAAATACATTAGGATTTTATCAGAAAATATGAAAAAAACAGAATATTCACATCTTGGCATTAAATAATAGAAAAAAAACACAAAATTATTTATTCTTATTATCATTTAAAATGATACGCTTTACAGGTTTCGTTGATCTTTTTATTTTATAAACTAGCCGCATTGGAACTAGCCGGTTCACCAATCTTAATGTTCGTTAAAATTTTAATAATTAAATATTTTACTTAACTCCTATTTTAATAGCTTCTTCATCAAAATATTTTAAAGCTACAAATTTTGATAGTCATATAGTTCCTTCATAATATTATAAAGGCCTTCAACCATAATGCAATATGTATCTCTCTAATTTTCTTTTAGCTCCCGTAGAATTTATGCTTTAAATTAAAGTGGAAATGGTCAAATTGCAATTAATATAAGAAAATTTTTTACTGAAACGAAGCATTTTTTTTAAAATATGAGTACTGAAAACAGAGTCGCTAAGTATTTAAACTAAACCTTATAGACACTAAAGAATATCTTTCTTAATTTATGTAATATCTCAAGAAGTATTCTACAAAATTTTCTCAGATTCGTCATGAACAGATCAATTAATTAACAATATTTAGTTTCAAATGCATGAAACTCTAAAAAAATAAACGGAATCGTTTAAAATAATCGGTCGAAAACGGGTTAAGCTTTCAAAACGTCCGTATCCGTTGTCAGCAATCAGAACACAATGCACATGCGTGAATTTTCAACGCCAGTTATGGTAACGCAAATGCGTGAATTTTTCTACGCCAGTTGGGGTAACGCTATGCAGATTAGAAATTTTTTATCTCCTTTATCCTGTTTTATTTTAATTCAAAAGTACTTCAGAATGAATCTGAAAGATCCATTCATTAACAATTTTTAATTTTAAGGGCATCAAACATTAAGAAAATAAACAGAATCGTGTGAAATAATGTTAAGCCTGTGAAAATGTTAAGCCTAGCCTCATTACTGTTGGGAAAAAAACTGAAGCCTTACTCATTTGGCGGCGGGGAAAATGAAAAGAATTTTTGGCGGGAAAGTTAGTTTTTAATTAATAGTTAAAATTCTAATTAAAAATTTTAAAAAAGAAACCCCAGGTGCACATTCCCGACCTCCAAGGTATACATGTACCAAATTTGGTAGCTGTAGGTCAAACGGTCTGCCTGTAGAGCGCCAACACACACACACACACACATACACATTGAGCTTTATATAAGTATATATTATTATTATAGAAACATTTATTTCATAGATACATACTATGAGCTACGAACTCACAAATGAACTGAAACGGATAAATTATGTTTACTGCGAATTCAATAATATAAACATTCATAATAAAAGAATGCAAGAACTGACTTCCGCTGATTAGAAAGGTTACATAACCCGAATTAAGGTGCAACCTTCCAGTTTCATATTTTATGGTTATGACCATTTGACCCTGGGACCAAATTGATATTTATGGCAGCCTACCTAAGCTGCCTAGACTTAGCAACATCAAAATCGGAATAGCGCGTCTGGAAAGAACATTAATGTCTTTCATTCATCTTAATTCTGAATACCTCGCTTCTCTCTCTCTTTCGCTTTCTTCTCTAGATACAAAACTTAGTGTGCATAGGTTTCTAAGTCTTCGATACTTATCGATGTTAAGTTTTAAATATTAAAAAAAACCATTACAGTACAAAAAAAATTTTCCGGGTATGCAAAAAATTTCATTCAAAAATCGTCTGCTTTTCTATTTTAAAGAAATATGTATCACTTAAAAGAATAGGGAAGGTTCAACGAATCATTTTTTAATTGTAATTAGCTTATAATTAATAATCGTTTGTAATATTGAGTCAAGCAAGTTCACATAATGAGCCTAAAGATGCATATTATTTCACATGTAATTGTACTTTGTGTTAACTCCTTATTGTGCCTATATATTCATTTTTTCCTCATAAAATATTCATTGGATTTCAAAATAAACCGGTAGCGTAGCTCTTCCATGTTGATTTGTACAAGGATTGACTCTTTTAAACTATACTTGTTGAGCAATAGATAGATATATACTATTTTCGGATAGACTAAAATTCCATACTTTTTGTTTAATGGAACGTCTGTTCACATAGAACAGAATTTTGAGATTTTGCTTTGAAACTATATAGCAAAAATAATTATTACAATAGGAAACTAATATTCCACCACTCTAGAACTAGGAAACAGAAAATAAAAGATGGATTCTTAAAGTTTAGATCGATAAATAGAAAAAAAATCGTGAAATTACTGTTTATGAACATAATTGCCTGATACATTTATTATCTATAGATGTTCAATAAAGTTGTAATATTTGAGCATTATCAATGTTTTCTTAAAAGTCGTCATTTTCCCTGAAACTTCCCCAATTTAACAGAAAGTACATTGTTATGTTTATAACAATACAATTAATTCACATTCATTCAAGTATATTTTGTAAAATGTATTTTATTTTTATTGTGCAAAATATTATTATATTATTCAAAAAGTCACCTGATCATAACAGAGCTACAATAAAAATGATTTAAATACTTTTTGCATTGGAATTTTTGCTTTTGGCCAGCAGAGCTACCAAGTGATTTAATTTGAAGTTTAATTACATAATATACTATGGACTATAGTTGGAGATTTAAAAGCAAACCCCTGATAAAATACCGAAAGTCCCATTTCACAATTTGTGCAATATTTTCAGGAAGTAAAACAGTATAGAATAAAAAAAAAGTAAAATTGTAAAAAACATATTTTTATCGGTGTTTTAAAAAGTGCAATATAATTTTTAATATAAATAGCAGTTTAACAAAATATGTATGGTACAAAAATGTAAATGTGTGACGATTCGAATTTATAATAATAATGTATTTTAATATTTGACGTAAATAAAGAGGATAAGACAAATCGAAGAAAAATGAATATCCGAGGATATTCTATCATAGTATTCATCGTGTATTTGTTCCTTTAGAAATGATGTTTTCAATGTTCCATGTATTGTTGTTTTTTTGTTGTTGTTTTTTTATATTCTTATAAAAAATAGAATATTTTAAATTAATTCTTCAAAATATCTTATAATCCGTTGTTATAAACATTTTGGAATCCTAAAGTTAATTTTTTTAATAATTTACAACAAGTTATTGCCCATAATTCAATCAAAATTTAGTATAATTAACCGATTGGCATAATTAATCCTTGAAGATATTAAAATATTTTATGTCATTAAAACACCAACCATGCAAAATTTTCGAACTCTGGTACATCAAAAATGGAGTGAAAAAAATATTTCATAACTTTACCCTTACACCCATAAAACGCGAACGAAACAAAATAAAATCAATGTCCATAGAAGACTATTAAAGATTTCAAGCACTTTACAACTAAATTGGCTTTCTTAAATACAAAATATTATTTATTTAAGAAAGATTATTTATTAATAGATTATCCAATAAATTACAAATCCAACTTCCAATACTTTGAGAAATCCAATACCGATTCTAGAATAATTCGATATACTAAAAGTAATGTTTTTATATACCTCTCTTTTGCATTAACTATCCTATATTATTCCCAAAATAAAAAAAGTATTAAACTGTTTTGAATTCAAATAGTAATGTACTTAATTTAGATTCAGTTCCTGTTCAGGTACATTTGTAATAGTTTTTTTTCAAGTCCTCCTCTTCAGGATATACCCATAAGCTATTGGGGCAGAGAAATTGGCTTCTACATTATACATTCTAATTCTCTTTCTGCAAGATTTTAGCTTTTTAGATTTAAAAAAAAAATTGAAGTATTTTGAAAATATTTGATGAGAAGCGCTGTTTCTGACTCTCTCCAATTTTTTTCTTTATTAGTGTTTAAGGACAGAATTTTTCAAATAGTTATTTTATTATGATTCAAAAGATTCAGGATTTGGATGAAAGAGTTGATAAGTAGAAATAAAAAATTTATTCCGATAAAAGAAAGAAACCAATGTTCAGATTTTTACATCTTATAAATAAGTTTAATGTCTTGTTTACTTATTGTTTTTTGTAAAATTAGCAAATAATTTTTATTGCTGTTGGTATTCCATGTAAAAGTGAAATTTCTACTGGAAGTATCATAACTGTGTATTGTTTTTTAAAGAAAAATCAATTTTAATATGACCAATTTTATATAAAAATGTCAGGAAAACGCTAAATTTATTTTTCGAATTATTGTATGAAACACAATAGTTAACTTCAATATATAATTATTTCCGGAATAAGTTAGAACCTCGTCGCGATTTTATTAGGAATTATAATTTTTAACATTTGTGAGATAAAGAAAAATGATCCGGTTTCTCACTCTCAAAACTACCAAATCACATCAAAGTAAAGACCTCTGAACTCCCTTGCCAAATTTAGTTTGCAGTAAACTTGCCTACATAACAGATTTTCGATGAAATCTAATCTTGAGCTAGAGATTTCCTGCTTACAGTATTCTGCAGTAGACCAATCGTCTACTGCAGAGTTTCGTCTATTTTATACAGCAGACCAATCTTCTGCTATTTTTCAAACTGGGTCAAGTTAAATTTCAGACTGGATCAATGATTCGTCATAAATCAATAAATTTTTTATCTGTTGAAATATATAAAATTCTATCTTGTTGAAACCTTGCTGTAGAGTTAGTTGGAATTATAATTTTGGAACACATTCATAAGGTCCATGAATAATCAGTAAAAGTATTTAAATTTCTCATTTACAATGCATGTACAGTGGCGACTATATTCAACATTCTTCCATTAACGAAGTTTCCTATTTAGCAAAATTCGTTATATGTCCTTTACTTCGGGCGACGTTTGATGTGGTCTGCTCTTCATATTACGATAGAGGATTTTTATAATGCAACGTTTCTCTTATTTGTTTGTTTGTTTTACAATGTTTCATTACTTTTTATTTGCCAAAATTCTAAAAAGAAATCAACCAAAACGACTGCCCCGAAAAATGGAACCTGTAAAGTATGCAAGCTATTGTAGAAGGTATAACCTATTCAGTTTTCTCCGTGTATATAAAAATATTGTGCTTATCGAAGGTTTTAAAGAGTGTGGCATGCTGCGAAATGTTTAGAAATGCAATTGAAAGCGCTATAGTAAGTTATAAGGACAATAAAGAACAATTATTTAAAACAAATTCACTCGAAGAAAGACTAATAGCATTTTATTCGGTAATACACAATAACGATATCAAAAAGATGTTATCTGATGATGTATTTAAAACCATTACAGAAATGTTTCAAATCTTTTTAAATTTACTCAAAAACACAGAATTTAGTTACGTCAATTTTCGTTTGTGAATTTAAAACAGAAGCGGCACATCAGTGCTAAATTTTGAGCCAAATAAGTCAACAGTAAGGTATGTTGCTCCTCAGTTATCCTCTCTGTAATAAGAAATTGAACGCCAAATACATCTTGTTGCCTCCGAATAAGTAAAACTTTTTCTGATTTGTATCCGATGACCGTGTCTTCAGTCGTCACTTATATCTGTATTTGATGCATTCCAAGCCGATCCATCATAATTTTATCCAACAAAGCTAATGAGTATCATTAAAGGAAGTACATGTGAGTTTCTTCTAAACCTTAACAAACAATTATAAAAAAAAATGCATTTGTTGCCGATCAATATACCTATCTCACGATATAACCCGAATCAAAGGATGTCGATTAAATACAATTGGACAAATATGAAAATAAATCATTTACATTCATTGAATTAATGATCACACATATATAAGAACAATAATAGATTTTTCACAAAATCACAAAAACTAAGCGAAGCGGAAAAGCATAATTCCAAGTCATTCATTTTAGCTGATGCAGTGAATCGTGAGCATTATCTAATACAATTCGAAATCGTCATCAAATTAGTGTTTTTAAACATGGAACTATTTGTTCTAAATTTGGTAAAAACGAAAGAAAAATGCTTTGTTTGTTTGAAAATGAACTGTTCTTATCTAAATAATTATCTTATATACTTTTAATTAATTTACGTGAGAAGGATTATATAAAATCTTTTATCTTCTTAATGAATCTGCATATCATAGTAATATATCCTTAAATGTATTTTTATTTTCCTTTCCATTCAAGTAAAAAAGATATGTAAGAAAAATGTGTGCATAAAATAGTTTACCTTAACAAGAAAAGAAACACCTTTATGTTTTTTATTTAGAGGAAAGCTGATATTAGATGCAAAAAAATATTTTTAATATGCAGTAAGCGTTTCGCCTTTTAAATTCATCTTATTCTGGATTTTCCTATTTTTATTTAGGTTTGCAAATAATAAAAAAAGATAACTTAAAAATAATAATTAAATTAATAAATTAATTAATTAATTAATTAATAAATTTCAAAAACGAAGCAAAATGTTTATGTTTAAGATAAAATGGAGTTCTGTTAAGGTATATGACTAGGTTCAGAGGGGATTAAAAAAAACAAATATTTGAAAGTGTATATGATGCTTTTTATTAATATAAGGATAAAATGATGAATAAAAGTGACAATATTTAAATATATATGTAACTTTTGAAGAAAAATCATATTTTGATGTAAATTTTATCATTTATTTTTAAAAAAACTAGGATTGTTCTAGAAAAAAGAATTATTATAGTCTTTCATTTTTCTTTGTAACATAACTTAGAGTATAACTAACTATTATCTAAGAACTTAAATAAAATTTTTGTGTATAATATATGAAATTTTGTATTTCTTCTATTCTTTTGTATTTCTTTGTAGATCAACGTCAAAAAATATGTGTTTTTAGAATCCTAATAATAAAATCACAAATCTTTCTCGCAAACTCTCTGATAAACTTCTCATGACCTTGCATAACCTTGGAGAATATAATAATTACGAAAATTTAACTTTTTCCGTGAATTTGGCATTTTTACTGAATTTATCGTGTCATTTTTAGCGAGTTTTTTGGCGATTAATTCCTGGCATACTGTTAATAGTATCCGTAATTCGAATTTGTGCTTCAGACACGTTTTTCTCAATCGATTGGAACAAAGATTTTTTACAAAACTGCACTGTAGTCACAAAATCTCATATGAAATTTAATATATTTAAGTCATTGCGGTTTTGAATTATAGCATTTACATGCTTCTGAAAGTACAGACCGATTGACAATTAACCCATAGTTGGGATTTGTAAAAATATTTGTCAGGTTCTACATTATCGATGTTAAATCTTTATACCTAATCTTATCTACCTAATCTTACCTAACTTTATCTATCTTTGTACCTAATCTGATCTGTCCAGCTCTCTTCGTTTAATTTATATTCGAACAGCCAGACAGACAAACTTTCTCAGAACAGATGCTAATGAAAATTTGATAGAAATTTGTAAATTTGGTGTGAGGGCCATTTACCAAATTTCAGTCATCTAGCTCAAAGCATTTTTGAATTATCTTTGTCATAGACAGACGAGCTGACATTTCCCAGAAATGTATTTTCCGAAACTTAGGGAGGTCTAAAATTTGGAGATTTGTCAAAATTTTGAATTCGAATTTTTTGACGGTTGCTATACGTTCTCTATATAAGGTATACGAGAAAATAACAAATATTTTCATGGATCTCATATTCATGTTTTCAGATTCATAAAAACAACTAGAATTATAATTATGTACACCCATTTCACGATTTTTTTTTCTTTAGTTTGTAGTCTTTTAGCTTAAACTCTTAAATTATGTGGCTATTCAATTTCTCATTATCTTCCATCAACTTTCTTTTCATCATATGATTCTAGTCTGCTTTTTCGTTCTGCAGCTTTTCGCTGCAATGTGACTTGTCTCTTTTGGGCAATTTCTGACATGTTCCTCCCTTCTGTTTTGTTCTTTCGTTCCTGATGTTTTGGTTGTTTCCAATTAGCAGCTGAAGATAACTGAATTAATTATTGAAGAAAGCAAGTTTCTTTGAAAGTATCATTAGAAATTCTATTTATATATGTAGATGCTGAAAGAAATATAGGGAAACCGGTAAACAGCAGTAATAATTAATTTATTTGATCTGTTAAAAGAATCTCTTATAAAAATAGAAACAGATAACGATTTACAAAAATATGCACTCATTAGAATAATATATCAATTGACAAAAACATAAATTAATGCAAAAATGATGAATTAAAACACGAAAATATAACAGAATGATTCTTATAATAAACATTGTGAAAATAAAATTTCGTCTGGCGTGATTTGCATAATTTATTATTATAAAACATTAACTCAATTACGTACAAAAGAAAAGTACTTTGATTAAATAATAAGTAAAACATTTAGAATTAGAAAATTTCCGCAATAACTTTAAATCCCAACTATTTAAATGAAAATCTGTTGGAATTTGCAATAATAAAAAAATATTATTCTCCAATGAGAATATGTTAGAAAAATTTACGAATATGTGAAAACATTATTTGTCGAATTTAACATTTAACGTTAAATAAATAAATAATGATAAGTCCCATTTTAAAATAATTTTCACAGCTTTATTCCCACTTGTGCTAATCCTTATAGCTACTGTGCTAAATCTGGTATTGAAGCTTTAATCTGTCTGGCCTCGTATGGCAAAAATAAAATTAGATATTCACACAAAAGAGTTCTTATAATTATATAAATAAAAAAAATTACGACAGGGGATGCTGCAATTTATATATTTGATTATTTTATTAATGCTAATGCAAAAAGTGTTGTATTCATTTGCTCGCATTGCATTCGATATAACCTTTCAGCTTTATTATTGCGTCTACCTCTATAAAAAAAAATAACTGCAAGAATGAATTGCTGAAAGTATGTGCCCTTTTTAGCATAGGACTTTTTAATCATTGGTCCATCGATAAGAAATATTCAAAAAGAAAATATTTGATAAAATTGTAAATAAAAAGTAAAAACGTATTTAAAAAGCATTTATTAATGCCATATAACAATTTTTAAGAAATTCATATTCGAATTTATCTATTTTCTCCATTTGTTGAAATTCCTCATTATTTTTCTAACGCATGTTTATTACATATTAGTCGCCTTTAGAGACCAGATGATTTGCCAGGATTAATAATTGCAAAATTTTTAATTAAATATTTTATATAGCTTAGTTTGGGTAATTTTCTTAACAGAATATTTTTAATTTAAAATTAAATAAAGAAATAAAATATATTATTTTAAAAATCTCATACCGTTCTATTCAATGTATCTCTTTAATCTTGCAAAAATTAATACTGTAGAATATTTTTTTTTATAATTTGTGTAACAACTCAAAAAATTATTCAATAAAAATTCTCTAGATCAATAAAAAAGTGAGTGCATTAAGATAAGGAAGTAATTTAATATATTTTTAATAAGTAATTTAAAATATTAATATATATTTTATGTATTCAATTACATTACATTAAAATATAGCAAAACTTAAAAATGCTTGCATTTTTTTTAAAATCTATCATCGCTTTTTTTGTAGTTAACCGTAATTGCAAGAGCAATTAATTTCAAACAGGATATTAAAGGAAGGCTATAAAAAGAAATCTACTCATTATGGGAAAATAAGATGGAATTTCATATTTTCATCCTGAACAATAAATAAAATCCCAAGATGAATCATTAACGCTAAAAATGAAAATAGTTTCAGCTTCACTTCAACGATGAAATGCATTGTTATAAAATAAGGGTACAATTTTTTAATTGATTAAAAATAGAAAAAAAAAAATATATGGTAAAAATCATTGAAAAGATATATCTTCAGATTTTAATGTGGTTTCAAAATAATTTTTGTGCTTCACTATTTTTGAATGTTGTAGCGGGAAAATACCAAAATTTTGCCTATTTTTAGTTGATTAAAAGTTTAATTGTATTTTCAAAAAATGTGCTCCGCGATGCTTAATCTCACCTTTCAAGGCATAAGTGAATCAAATTTGGTAGCTCTAAGTCAAACGGTTTGTTCTGTAGAAGCTAACACACACAGAGAGAATCACGTTTCTTTTATTATTAATAGATTTACAAATGCTTATTTCAGATATAATTTATTAAGTATTTTCAAAACTAAGCCGTTGTGATTACACCTCCACTTGAAATAAATAAATTTTAATACCTTTGAATTTTTTCCACATGTATTTCTATTAATATTTATTCAGTAACATATGCATTTTGTATTATTCATGAAATATGAAGAAAACTTTCTTACATTCATTTGTTCTGAAAGATATGCAGTGTATAAAGTTATTAAGAAACATAGAATTATTATTGCAGACATTATAAGCCATTATAAGTTTTAATACAGTCATATGATATATTGCTCTAATATATTTATAAATGGAATGAGGACAATCAGATGCATATTAAAGATATAATACAGTTACTAACATTGCGTCAATATTGCACTGGAGTAGCAATTTATTATTATATCTTTAATATTGGAGGAGACATTTATTTTTCTTCAGTGAATAAATATTTGCACAAAATTCCATAATTATTCTTTTAAAGCATGAGGTTGCAATATAGTTTTCAGTAATTTTCAACTCATATGGAAAACAATATATTATTCTAAATCTTTTATTGCTAAATTTTTCTATATACGCCAACTAGCCGATTTTGGCAATCGACTGGTTAGCTGGACACATTGGCTTCATTTGATTTCTATCAAAGTTTTTATACATAATTTAATATCCAATTACCTATTAGGAAATATTTTTGAATATAGATAGAAGTGTAAAATGCATTATTTTAGATAATTTGCTCTCTGTATTTCAAAACCTCTTTAATGGAAATCAAATCATGTCTCAAAATTGCATGAAAATCATAACTATCTAGAGTTTTAAACATCTAAAAAGATAATGCGACGAGATTTTCTTATATAGTGTTGTAATTTTGTATTTATCGCTCACAATCGATCAAAATGGCTACAGTGCAACTTATACATATCATATGAGCACATTCAAAAGCATATTAGCTGTAAAGAATAGAAGCATTGTATTTATGTCTAAAATGGATATTAAAAGTTATTTAACTATTTAAAACCAAAATAAAGAATTTAGTAAAGAAACTCATGTAACTGAAAGACAGAAACTTCATGTAAAAAAAATCCTTACTTTTTTACACGCAATCACGTTTATCCTTCATTAAAATGAAGTTTTTTTTCTGAAACTAACAAGACACTATTGATTACTTTTCTCCGTGAGGATATTCCCCGGAAGGACATCCCGCAAACCGCAAAGGCCATGCACTAATTGTCGGCGTTCTTTCTCATTACGCAATCACTTTTCGATAGAAGACGGAAGATAAACTTTGGCCAACCCCTCGAGTATCCTCTAACAACGAAGAAAAACTCCAGCAGAGGAAAAACAAAAGCCCCGACAGTCAAGCTAATCACTTTAGAGCTCTTGCCTATTCCCCAGGAAGCGCAGAGATCTTGTCAGACAAATTCAATTGTTCTGCGTAATACAAAATCACTTTCCATGGGTTTAGTAGAGATTTAAGGATTGACGCAAGGCAAAGGTTAAAAATACTTTCATGTATTTGAATCAATAATTCGATGCGCGGACGGCTTTCTTCGTGTATATACTTTTTTTAGTGTTTCTCGTTAGTGATCAAATCACGTAGAAAGGCATGCGAGTGAGTAAAAAGTCGGAAGATTGATCAAGAGTTCAATAATATTTCTTGTTGATGTTTCTTTTGGCAAATAATGATTTTAATCAAAAGCTTTTTACCTTTAAACTTTTTTAACACTCAGAAAACTAATAATTGATCAATTTGTTTCCATCTGGATTTTTTTAGCATAATAAAAGTATTTTTTAAGAAACCTTTTATAACTTTATAGTAAACTTTGCACACTTCTAATTTTAATAGCGTTAAAATGAGGTAGATGTGTTCTTTTCTCTTAATCCGTAAATATTAGGACACTAGGTATTAGTAAATAATCAAGAAATGCAGGAAATTTATTTGCAAAAATCGAACTTCCAATGTGTTTTTGTGAGTTTTTTATCAGTGCAATAGTCAGAAGATTGATTACAGTTTTAACAGAATTGTTAGTTAATTTTTTCATATATTTTATAAATTCAAGGTTATATTGGGAAAAATAGTGCAAATTGTTGCTTTTTAAAGCATTATCAGTCGTGGTCACTACTTTTTCCCATTGTTTTGGATTCCACATCGAAAGAACAATTCATCTTTTGATACTATCCACCAATCTATCCAATTTTTAATATCCTCGTTTGATGGGAAACGCTGTTAATCAAACCATGATTTGTGAATCGGAATAAGTCGAAATCGGATGGAGCAATATCTGGTTAATGTGGTGGATGGAGTAAAACATCCCATTTCAACGTTTCTATCAATATTTTTGACAACACCAGCAACAATGTAGTCGAAAGCCTATCATATTAAAAAAATATTTCAACATGTCTTTGTTTGAAGTGCGGACATTTTACTTTCAATTCAAGATTTAAATGCATCATTTGTTTTCGATAGCATTCACCAGTGATAGTTTCATTAACGTGAAGCAACTCATAACACACAACATCAAACTAGTCCCTCCAAATACAGAGCAAGAGTTTCAAATTTTAAATATATGACATTGCCGTCGATTTTGTTACATCAGGATTTTTGACACTGAAAAACAAGATTTTTTATGCTTGGAGTTATCATATCTTATCTATTAATGTCGAATGAAATGATGAAGCAATAAAAAATACTTTTCTTTTCATGCGTTGAAGCATGTTCATACGTGAAAAATCACTGTTCATTATCTCTCGGCTTCAATTAGTATGATTCCAATTTCCTTGCATATGATGCATACCGAGTGCATTTAAATGTTTGGAGCCTGTTGTGCTATCAACATTCAAAGAGTTAGAAAATTCATCTTGTGTGTTGTATGTATCTTGGTAGAATCAATAGAAAGAACAAAACGAATAATAATTAATATTAAATATGTCGAAGAACAACGATAAAATTAATTGAACAGTCGTTGTGCTTAGAGCTCGGCAAGTGTTACCGCTTACAAAAGATCAAAGATATCAACACAAAGATCAATTTAAATATGCGAAAGGAAAAAGCCAGGAATTTCAAAATTTTGACCTGGATGCCAAATCACCTTCAGGCGGGAATCAAAAGTGAATTTTTCTGGAAGAATTAGGTATTTTGTTTTTTCTACGTCTGAAAATTTATTCCTAATGACCTGAAAATCCTGAGAAGTTTAAGTCTCAAAAAATTAGTACAAAATATAAAAAAATCAATATACACATATAATAAAAATTATAAGTATTTAATTGAATAGCCGCTGTGCCTGGAAAGCTCCAAAAGATATGTACAAAAAGATGTATACAGAAATTTTTAAAAATTTCCGTAAAAGAAAAATAAATGCAAATAATCAAGAGAATTTAAACATGTCAAATACTGTGGAAATGGAATAGGCAATATATATCCAGGTGTAAAATACATCTCTTTAAGCAAAAATATATGATCAACGCCATATGACGACGAATGAATATCTTTGATGCTCCGCAATTTTTACACGAACCCTACAGCCATCTCTTAAATTCAAGAAGAAACATAAAATAAAGAAGAAAGAAGACATCCCCAAAAAAAGTTACAGAAATAACTTAGGCTATTCTCTGTAAAGAAAATAGCTTGTTAAAAGATCTCAATATCTGCCTAGAACAAAACCTTCAAAGATGCAGTATTTTTTCGGAAAATCATTGTAGTGTAGATTCTTAAGATGTTTATCTGTTAAGTCTATATAATAATCCCTGTTACTATATTTGTATCTTGTAAAAACACGATGCTGTTTTCGTTAGGAGCTTTGAAGCTCGAAATCGCGTAGGCAAGGAATAAAGCATAAATGGCAATTTTCATCATCGTCTTCTAATCGCATATATTTTTACTTGCTTTTACCAGTATTGCAATATTATTATGTATGCTTCTTTGAAAGCAGATGCGTTTTTAAAAGGGTGACCTTCTTTTATCAGTATTGCTTTATTATTATGAATGCTTCTTTGACAGCAGATACGTTTTTAAAAGATTGACGTAGAACTATGACATCATGGTTTTTATTTTATGAAATCGGTCGAGCTCCAAAATTTTGTTTGCCAGCAAGAAAAATTGAAAATGAAAGTCTAAAAAAATTATCATTATATATAGAGAGAGAGGGGGGATGGATAGAGACCGATAGAAAAGTCTCCTGATTATTTCAAACCGATTTAAACGTGTTAATGACAAATTAATTAAGACAAATAATGACTTAAAAAATAATAATGTTCTCACATGACAACTTGAAATTTGCGATCGTAGATTTAATTTTAATTTTTTTTTAATTCTGCTAGATTGTAAAAAAAAATTAAGTTTTTCAGTTTTAGTATTTAATGTTGAATAAAAGTAACATAATTTATTCGTTTTGAAATAAAATTATTCTCTTTTATCATAAATCCCCCATCAAGTTGACACCATTTGATAGATCTATACTAATTTCTAAGTATTTCACTTTCTCCTGACATTGATTAGTCATTCAAATTTAAATTCTTTGGAAACCAATTTATAATAAATTCATAATTTTCGTTGTTTAATAAAAACAAATCGTTTAAATACCTAAAATCGTTTAAAAAATTATATTTGATTATTTTGACTTTCGCAGTGATTTAGAAAGATACTAGTCTAAACCCCAGAAAAAAAATCATTCTCATCGGAATGCTTTGGTCTGTCTATAAATATCGATCTTTTAAAGCAGTAATTTTTCCAAAATATTGAACATAAACTTCGGTCCAAACAGTATATCTGCTAACATCTTTATTTAAAAATTTGTCATGCATAGATTAACATACTTCTAATAATTTTTCGTGTGATAAATCAGTGTAAAGATGCACTATTCTCGGTATTTCATAACCCTAAAAAAATCCAAATATTTTATAACATAATATTCTCTAAGCTGATTGCAGGCATTGCCAAACGGTGACCAGTGACAACGAATCCAGTGAAAAAAGTTTTAAATCTTAGATCATCAAAATTATTATTGGCTTGCTATTTTATTTTATTGTTTTTTAATACAAATACTTTTTCATTCTTACAAGGTTTTCCAATGATTTTCCAAATTACGGTAGCTTTGAAATTCCTCAAAAATAATAATAGAATTCTTGTTTTCACGCTACCTCTCCTGAATCTCTCCTCATTCTCTTCTCGATCTAAAAGATATTTAAAAATGATAGATTTATTATAAATACATACATTATCAAAACTTGCATATTCTTTACCGCTTTGTTAACTATTAAATCCCTACAGGAAAGAAGTTTTAAGCTTGCGTATATAAATATTCTTTAAATCCAACCTTCTAAAAAGCGTCTAACTTTCAAAACAATAAAACTTTCATTCAAAGTATAAATTCTAAAGTTATTAATGGAAATTCGTAATCGTAAGAATTTATTTTCCTAAAGTTCTTAATAACCAATTTAGACCATTAATCCCTTTACTAATTTCTGTACCAATCTGTCCTACATAATTCAAATTATATTCTCTCTACATTTCATTATTTTTACAAAAAATATCGAGATTTGTGCCTCTCTTCTCTATTTTTTCATGTTTAAAAAAAATTTAGCATTTAAAGTTACCACATTGCCTATGTTTTGTTTTTTAACGTTTTTTTTTATTTCAACAGAACAGTTATGCAAGTAGCTTTTTGTCCATGAATCCTACCCTTGAAACGTTCGTCAGCTAATGCTTCCAATTCCTCACTGTGCCGGCTGACCAGACATTCTTTGTAAACCGTATTGAAATCACCACTTCTAAAACGTCGAAACCAATTTTAAATCTCGACTGCGAGGTTTAAACTAATGCAACTCTCTTCTTCTTTCTCATATACTACTCAACTGCTGACTTATTTCACATCAGTCTTTCACCTTTTTATAGTTTCAGCAAATAATTTTCTAGAATTATATCGTATCTTTGCGCCTAGTCCAGATATCTACAGAATTCTGAAAACAGTTGGTCTGATTATGTTTTTGGACAGAAATTTGATATTCTACTATTCTAATTTTAAGAACACAATTTTATTTGTCTGGCATGTTTGTTGTAATTTTCATCTGTCTGGCATGTTGGATTTTTCCGTTGACATTCGCATGTATACCGATCAACAAATAAACGGGTTTCTCTTTCTCAAATTTCGTTCAAAATATGATGAAGAAGTTTAATTCTATTGTAAACATCATCAGCCATTTTTTTTCTTTCAGATCATTGAATTTCTTAATCATCACGCTAAGAGGTTGACAGACCTAAAACAGCAAGAACACTTGTGATTACTAGATATGAATTTCACAGACATTCAAATTTATTTATTTATTTTCATTTGGCTTAGGATTTGATTTTTCCATTTGGCTTAATTCCTTCATTTGGCTGAACATTCAATCCTATCTCATACTGAGTATTATAAAGAAAATGCAGCCGCAGACTATGAAATAGGAAAATTGTTGCTAAATCTCATTAGCATGATATTAAAAATACAAAATGATTATAAAGAATCGAGGAATATAAATGAAATAAATGTATGAAATAAATTGAAGTGAAGCATTTAACCTTCAGTTATTTTAATATATTCCTTTCCTACCTTATGAAATGGTTATTTTACAAATAAAGTTAACTCTCTACTCTGAATTATTCAGCTAAAAAGAAAAAAATTCCAAAATAAAGGGATTAACAATAATCTTGATGCAATTTATCGTATACCTTGCTGCCTACAAGAATTTCTAAAAATAAAGAATAATCCCGTAATGTTAGGTCTATCGTTTAACTTCAGCGTAACAACTTATCAATAAGCAATAAAATAACTTTTATGAAAATTAAGCCTATACTTTTCTTCATTGTTCTATTTATATAAAAAAAATGTATGTATTTCGTAAAGTACAATGGCCTTGATTATGCCTTTCTTGCTATTGAGTGAGGAATTTATTTTAATGGAATTTATTTTATTTATTATGGAATTTATTTTAAAATGCGTACGGTATTTTTATTCTTGAACTCCATTTTTTTCTTTCAATAACTTTATAAGATAAAAAGTAAATACATTGCATAACTAAGTAAGTGAATAGCTCTAAGAAATTAGAAAATATAAATAAGAGTGCATTCTGATATTAGAAAAAACGTTTATGAATGGGTTGGAAAGTTAGCATTTAAAATGGTCCGCCTATTGAACTCTTATCTTCCCAGCTCTTCTACCACGTTAAGTTCTATAACTGGGAGTCTAGCGCATGTGAAATGACAGATTAAAAATTCACCTCTCCGCCATTAAGAAATATAGCAGTTAAAAATCCTTTCAGAAACACAATTTTTACTCCTCTTTCACAATTTTGAAACCCTGTTCGGTGCTTTATCTATCTCTTTGTATCCATAAGTACGGGTTGTTACAAAAGAATCCGCTGCAATTTGTGACGCGGGAGACAATCGGCAATTCTGCATCCCGTAATCTATCAAAATTAACTAAAGAGGACATCACAAAGCCTCCTGCTTCCCCCTAAATCTAATACCATTTAACTTACTTCTTGAAAGAGAGTAGTCAATGAAGATAATGATCTCGGACGAAGAGCTTCATGAAGGGTTCTATGTGGGGGTTATTCAGACGACACTGAAATGAGAAGGCTTAAGATCCTGTTTTACCCTTCTTCGGTGATATAGATTCGAGCCAAGTAGTTAAGTTAAAGTGTCCAGTTACTTTCTTCTTTAGTGTTCGATTCAGTCGTACGTTTTCCTCGTCCCTAACAACTGATACAAAATTACCAGCAGTAGTTAATTTGGTGTATATCAACTGTTACTGTTTAGACAGTTCATTTTTATCAAGCAATTAGTATTAAAAATATCCATATTTATAATACTAATAATTCCCCATTTTATACTAATATCCATATTAGTATAAAAATATCATATATTCAGGGAGATGGATTTATTTTCATGGCTGACTTTCTATTATAAACTACATAATTGGCAAATAGGGAATAATAAGCAGATAATTGCTTTATTTTTGATGAAAATAACATTAATATGCTATTTCGAATCAGTCAATGTTTTATAGATTTCGAGTTCAATATTATAAACTGTACTTTAGAGTACTGAACTTTAGAGTAGTGTGATTATAGACTGTAATTTAGAGTATAATTTTCTTACATCAGACTAAATCAACAAAAATATATTGCATAAAAGTTTCAATATGACATAATAATTAATTTGAAGAATTGGCTAATAGAGTTATTTGCCCAAAGTTTTATTAAAATAAATACATTTTAAAGTAGGGTTTTGAAAATAGTTCGCATTAAGTAAATCATAAATCTTACGTAATTACTTATTAAGTAATTTTATTATTTTTAATTAACCATTTAATTTAAAGTTTGTCATAATGTATAATTTGTATGTTGTAATGTATCATTTGTGTGATAAAATTAGGAAATAAAAAATTTAATTATTAATTTTTAATCAAAAAATATGAATCTTTGTGCTTGATAAATAAGAAGGTTTGCAATAAATCCTTCGTGCAGGAATTAAATTTTGAAGCTATTTACTTCGTTATAATTCTTTTAGAAGTATTTATTTTTCAATTTAAATCTATTTGCCCTATTATAAGATGTCAGAAACGTTTTTGTTATTACACTTACAAGTCAAAACTCCGATATCAAGTGACTTAGCATATTTGCCTGTACACGTAACATATTTACAGATTCGATGTTATACTGAAAGACAAAATATAATTGCATGAAATAAAAAAAATTCTCCACTACATATATTTGTTATTATATTGAATCAATAACATAATAACACTAAAATACGTTATGTTATTGAAGTTGCAACGGTAAACAAGATTAATGAAACTCATATTTCTCTGAAATACTTTCCTAACATATCTTTCACTTTATTAATTTGATTAATTGTAACTTATAGACTGTTTGGTTGGCAGGTAAAAGAATTTAAAGATAACTGAATACTGCATTTTGCTGATGTTTCAGTGTTTGTAATTTACTTTTAAATACAGATATCTTGGTGGAAGTAGTAGGACATTACGTCTTTTACTAAGCTAGGCACTTGTGGGCCGTGGTAGCCTGGTGATAAGGTCTCGGCTTCGGAGCTGGAGAGTTTTAGGTTCGGCACCCAATTCTACCGAAAAACCGCCGTATAAGAGGTCTTGGTGTACGCCTAATCTGTCAGGACAAATGTGCTTCTGCTTGTCTGTTGTGGACACTGAGAGATGGGGTATCACCTCAGGTGTCTTCCTAGTCATCTGACCACGGTGCAAAATTATAAGGTCAGTCCCAAAATAGCTGTAGTGTTATTTTTAAAACGGGACGTTAATATAAGTAAACTAAAAATGAGTGCATGACGCACTGTGAATATATATCATGATATAACATGCTCAATAACTCTAATAAAATCTGACATAAATGTGTTACATTGATTGATTTTGAAATGATTTTATAATTCAAAAGCATGATGTCTATGAATTATCAGAGAGGGAAAATGGAAATCATCAAAATATCTGACCTCGAAAATTTGATGAATGTCTTGTTTACAATCCTTGTAAAGCCTGTCTATCTGTGAGCACTATAACTGAAAATAACAACGAGACAGAGACGATATTTGTTATTTGGTTTATTCACTACAATCATAGTTCTCTATCAAATTTCAGTTTTTTCGGGCACAAAAAAAATCTATCTGCTTATGAATAAAATAATACGATGAATACAGCAAAATAGAGTGAAAATATTTTAGTAATTCTGTAGAGTATCTTGTGTTCATAAGAAACGAGCCAAATCGATGAAATTTGGCATATAATTTTATCACCAAAGCTTTAGAATTGGACAACATTCTGAACGAAATTTACTTTTTGGAGTTGACCATCTCTCAAAATGTTTACTCTACTAATTTGAAAAGGAAGAGGCATTTTGTAATACGATTTTTATATGAAAATCTATGCCAATATTTATTTTTGCATAAAATCGATCAATAGAAAAAAGTATTGTTGAAAATGTCTCAAGGACATTTTTGACAACGATATGATGTTAATTTTAAATATCATATAGCTTAGTTACACATGACAGTAAGAGAAAATAAAATCACTGATTGAAACTTTTAACTTGCCATAAGTAATAATAAAAAGCTATCAATATATAAAGATAAAATAGGACAAAATACTGAACGAAATTTATTTTGGGGCTGACCGTCTGTCGATATGTTTACCCTAAGAATTTGAACTAGGAAATGAATTTTACAATACGATTTTAACACGAAAATCTATGTCAATATTTAATCTTGGATAAAATCGATTAATAGAAAAGTATTGTTAAAAATGCCTCAGTGATTTTCTTAACTATGAAGCTGATTTTAAAGATAATATTGCTTAATTTTACATGACATTAAGAGGAAATACAGCCGCTGATTGAACTCTTAACTTGTCATAGCCAATAATCAAAAGCAATCAATATATAAGCATAAAAATCCAATTGCTTTCCATTTCCAACTATTTAATTATACGAAAACAAACTATGCAGCAAATCTTGAATCTCTTTTATTCATTTCTATCGAATATCCACTTCAGAAAAATTGAAGAATTATCGCTACTGTCTGAAAACGTTCGCCGGATGTTTCTGAAGTTGAAACAATTGTATTAAAGAATTCTTTTTATTGAAAAAAGAGTACACTCTCAGCCCATTTTGTTTACTCCATATCTGAATCTGTTACTCTCTCCCCATTTCCTTAGAGAAAAAGTAAAGAAAAGGACGCATCTTTTCAGATTTATTTTACAAGAAAGCCTGTCGAGTCGGTTTAGTCTTTCGAATGCGACGTCGGGACAACGTCGTCTGTTCTTCATCCGCTCGCCCTTGCATTTGTTCTATCTACCTTGCTCTTTTCTGTTCTTTTTTTTTTCCTGCCATTTTTTCTCATGAAAGAATGGAAATGTTTCTGTTCACTTTCGATTAAATGATTTTTTTTCTTTCTCTTTAAACATCTTCCTTTTGAAATCGATTTCATTCGCCTGAAGAATAAAAAGAAAAAGAAGCTAAACTTTCTGTTTTCTTTCTGCCATCAACTATTAGGCAAATGAAGAAGCTGAAGATGCCAAAAAATTACCGTTTCTTTTCACCGACACGCTTTTTACTTATTTTACTATTTTTTTTCCTTTCCTAGAGAGTAAAAGGAAACTCCTTTTTTTTTCATTCACTCCTGCTCCGCCTAGAGAGCCCCAAAAGAGCAAATCTTTTGAGACTGTCTGATTTAGAAAAAATCTAGTAATTACTCATATGATACTACTTTTAAAAAAAAGGGGGGCTATTTTTTTAAATAAAGACGTTTTATTAGCTAAGATGCTTAAGTTATATTTTCTAATGATGAAAATGCTAATATATGCGATAAATAATGTATAAGCAAACCATTTCCTAGAAATAAAATAAAGAGAATCAAAATGTAATATTTTCTTACTAAAATCAAACGCACATTTTCTTAAGTGTAATGGCACTCAAAATTTCTTAATAGTTGAATTGTGTTTAAGAAAAAAACGTCATCTACATATCTAAAATTCACTGAAAATTCACAAAATATAGCTTCATAATTTGGTTTGCAACTTTTCTTCCAAAAAAAAAGCAAATCTTAAAATGCTTAAACGAAGTAAACGTTTATGCAAATTTGATAATTGCTTTATATTTGTAAATAACAAAAATATTAATGCTCAGTGTCAACCAAATAAATATGTCGACAATTTAACAGATGGCATTTATGTATTTTTTTAAACTGGATTGAATCATTTTTATAATATCGTTACCAATCTATGATATTATTTCCAAGAACAGTTACTTTCATTGTAGAAAAAGAGACTTGCAAATATTCTTGAGATGCTGAATCGAATTCAAGTCATTGGTCTAAGATCTAGGTGACAAATTTGCAGATGACTTTGGAGTTTAAAAAATGAAGGTTCTAGAAAATATAACAATTGAGATATATTAAAATATGAGTTTCAGGATCTTTTTAGGGAATTCTGAATTTTATTATGTAGACTATAAAAGCGGAGGCGTATACAGAGGTGAGAATTCTCCCTGTGGAATATTGATCGCTGGGTCATCTCTCTGCTTATTTTCACTGAGCTTTTTCCATTTAATAATCTTCCGCCTGCGTGTGTGTCTTGTTGATTTCAGCAAGAGCTTTTTTTGTGCACGCTTCATGTATGTTTTCTTGTAGAATAAATCATCGCTATTCGATAACGAGATTGTTGGACAATCATCATGAAAACACCGAAAGATTATAGTAACAATATATAATACGATGTCTTTTCTTTTTTACCTGTATGTAAATTCATAAATATAATATTTTACTACGTTGTATGATAGTGACTTGTGACGCCATTTGTGATGCACATAATACAGTAACCCGAAGACTTCTGACAGCTACAAGGTTTGATCTTGTTATAGCTTTAGAAAAGCGTGCCACATCATCTCAGAAATCAATTGAGCGATATATATATATATATAAGGTAGGAATTCACAATGTTTTAGATCTTTTCTGCAGACGTTAAAAATTGAAAGTGTATCGATAAAAAAGATTATTATATGCATTAAATTGAAATGTTTCGGATAATCAAATTTAATTTTGCTAAGGATTTCAGCATTATTAAAGCTTATCATATATTATATGGAAGCTAAATTTTACATTATTTTTTCAATGTTAATAGCATCATTGTGGATGGTACAATGTTTATATGAAAGATTTAAATGGATTTTCAAGGTAAATGTAATCTTTATTATTAGATAAATATATGCAAAATATTCGTTTAATGGTCTGAAAGACTTATAGGGCTGTTATCAGACAACAAGAAGAATAAGAAATGGGATATGATGATATACCACGTTTGGATGGTGAAAGTCATAAAAAATGCTCACAAATTTGCATGAGCCCAAAAGGCATCATCAACTCAGGCATTCATGTGCGTAATGGATAATCCCCATGTCAGTATAACATTTAAATCTCAGAAGAGAGAGTTAAAGTATGAGCAGAAATCCTCTGGGATTATTTTTTAAAGCTGCATTTGCTGCTTGAATGGATAAATATATCTTATTTTTATTTATCTTTATAATGAAACAGGCATACATAACTTTAATCCCTATCAACAATAAATCATAATATTTTCTATCTTACACTATTACCCAATATTTAATATAATATACAGTAGAGTTATATATTATAATTTAAAAGTTCCATTTTCGTATATAATTGAATAACGTAAATATAAAATGTACCTGTACAAGTTGATTATAACGTCTCCTTTTAAGATGTATTGATTTCCAAGCGTAGTATACTTTTAAAATGGGACTTATAATTTTTAATCTTATTTATGTGGTAGATTCAGAAAGTTCGAAACATCTTATCTACAAGCATAAGTGAAATGAAGGTCTAAAACATGCATAATTTTCAAACTAAGCAGATATATCAACTAAACATTACAATTCTGTATGAGTCTGAATGTGATGACAGATGAATGCGATGTGATGACATATGATTTGTTTTTAAAATATAAATTGCTTTCTATCATTAGTTCTCAATATATAATAGCAAATTTCCTGTTATAAAAATGTATTGATATGTAAGAGGGATCTAAAAAATCTATGGAAAGTTCAATGCAGAAATTTCGCACATAAGAAATAAAAATCGAAGACAGACAGAGATTGACGGCATACTTAATGAGGTGCCAAAATCTCCAGCGACGTGATGATCTGAAGAACATCTGCGAAAAGAACTGGTTCAGATTTGAATAAGAAATCTGTAAATAATATTTATCTGAAATTAAACCATTTGTGTTTGTAATAGGTCTGCTTTGGAGATATTTATTGATTTTGTAAATCAGTAAATAGATTATCATTTACATTCATTGTTAGATTAAGATTTACATGCATTGTTAGATTATCATTTTACATTCTCTCCTCACAGTTTCAATTGGCATCGCTAAATAATTTGGGAAATGGAAATTCCAAATATAAATGCATCTACGACATGTAATTGTTATAATAAAGATACTTTTTCAGGAATAAATACAATATTTCAATAAATTTTATTTGAATATTGTTATTTATAATATATCGAATTTAAAATATTAAAATCACTTAGTTCACATAAAAATAAATTGTATGTAAATGTAATTATATAAAAGAGTTTCATTTTTTAATGAAAAGACACTTTATGAATATTTTTTCTCAATAAGTCATAGAAATTCTTATTCACTTTAATTTTTTTGTATTTATTTATGATAATAAGGATATAAAATTCACCAACGCACTTATATTTCAGTGCTTCATTGGCAACATGATATGTATATATGACTGTCTTCATAAATATCTGCACTATAGTCAGAAAATAGGCATTTTTATTTAAAGTATTAAATGAAAATATTTTAAATTCCTTTGTTTATGGGTTATGACTGATGAATCTCATTGGGAGTGGGAATGACATTCTTTTGACACCATAGTTAAAAAAAAGATGCAATGTGTGCGTGCGTGTGTGTACGTGTGTGTGTGTACGTGTGCATGTGTGTTTGTGTGTGTGTGCGTGCGTGTGCATGTGTGTTTGTGCGTGCGTGTGTGTGTGCGTATGTGTGTGTGCGTGCGTGTGCATGTGTGTTTGTGTGCTTGTGTGTGCGTGCGTGTGCATGCGTGCATGTGTGTTTGTGCGTGCGTGTGCGTGTGCGTATGTGTGTGTGTGCATGTGTGTGCGTGCGTGTGCATGTGTGTGCGTGCGTGTGCATGTGTGTCTGTGTGTATGTATGTGTGTACGTGTGCATGTGTGTGTACGTGTGCATGTGTGTGTGTACGTGTGCATGTGTGTGTGTACGTGTGCATGTGTGTGTACGTGTGCATGTGTGTGTGTGTACGTGTGCATGTGTGTTTGTGTGTGTGTGCGTGTGCATGCGTGCATGTGTGTTTGTGCGTGTGCGTATGTGCGTGTGCGTATGTGCGTGTGTGTGTGCGTGCGTGTGCGTGCGTGTGCATGTGTGTTTGTGTGTATGTATGTGTGTGTGTGTGCGTGTGCATGTGTGTTTGTGTGTGTATGCATGTGTGTTTGTGTGTGCGTGTGCGTGGGTGGGTGTGTGCGTGCGTGTGTGTGTGTGTGTGTGTGTGTGTGTATAAAAATAAAATATGCTGTTTAAAAAATTATTATATTAAAAACATTATATAATATAAGAATTTTATCATAAAAAATATATACTATGCTAAATAAAAATATAATAAATTATAAAACATATTTGAATCAAAATATAAATAATGTAAATATGTATATAATATAAGTAATATATTGCATATAATTATAATATATATAAAGTTTACAATATGTAAAAAAGCATAATATAAAATATGTGCAGTTTAAAATCATTTTATTTAATATTTTATACAAATCTACAATTTATACTAAGAAATAATTAATATTTTAATATTTTAAATATTTGTAAACGGGAAAAAAATATAATAAATCTAGATTATTTCTCCTATCATATTTCTATTATTTTTGTGAAAAACTTAAATTTTACTTAAATACTGAATTCCAAAAGATGTTTGTTTAATTTTTATTTAAATAAAGCACTTTTTCAATAAAATAAAATCCTTAGTCAATCAAATAAAATCAAACAAAATTCTTTTTATCTCTTATAAAATTACAGCAGAAACAAAAATCTTTATTTGTCTAAAACTTCTTTCAAACAAGTTCTTCAATCCATTTTAATTAGCTGTTTAAACTTGTACTTTTAAATTAATGTTTTCTTAACCGAATAAACACTAACACACTCGACACCGAGGACAACGTTTTCAAATTTAATAAAGCATTCCTTAGCTTTATATTTAGTCCATTTATCTAATGCGAAATGGCCACTCTGATTGCACTGCTACTTATGAAGCTCATTCCGGGAGAAAATTAATTTCTATTTATGCAGGAATCTACATCATAGTAGTTATTCATTTTCACTAATTTAAAATGTATTAAAGCCTTCTCCATGAAGAGAGCATTTATCCATCATATTAGTATCAAATTAATTGCATTGTTCACGAATAAACAGATTATATTGCTTTGAAATTGAAAATAGGAATTTCTACTTGTAACCAGTTTTAATGCTAATCAATGGAAAAGATTCTGTATCCACTAATGGTCTACAAAGGTGAAACATGGTAAAATGTGGTTGAGAAATCTAAATCGGAAGGAAAAGGCTTATGAAATCCATTTTCTAATCCTCTTCATAAGCATTATTCAAAGCAATGAAATCGTTCTGAAAGTTTCTCACGTGCCTCCCCTAATAAAGAATTTTTTTCTCACCTGAGCTGCATAAAAATTGAGAGTTATGTACACCCCAAGTGCACCTTTTTTTTTTCTTTTTTTTTCAGAATCCCTTTATGAGATTTTCTGCTTTAAAGAGTAATAAAAAAAACTAAGTGTGCATTCCGGTCACCTTTATTTTTAGGCAACTGATACCAAAATTTGATTCAGAACTGTAATTTTGATAACAGATCACATACAAAATTTCATCTATTTAAGTCATTGTGTTCTTGATTTATTGTATTTACATACATGAGAATGTGTGGGCCGAGTGAAAGGTCAATATTTTCGTGAATTTGGCGAAAAAATTTAATGCACATCTACGCTCTTGATGTTAAAATTGCGTTTTAAATTTTACCCATCTGTATTCTTTTTATATATCGTGCAATTAATGTGTGCTAGACAACAAGTTTGCGGCGATAGTTGTCACCTTTCTCATATTAATCTAAGGTATAAGAACTTTAGAGGAAACAAGTGAAATTCTTCTATGTTGAAGCATAAGTTCTGCAATCTGGACAAAACAGCTCCCTAACTTTTAAATTTAAAATAAGGTAATTATCAGTTTTTACAAATGTTTTTAAAAATTCTATTATTTTAATTACTCTATGCTACCATAACGGAAAAGAAATTTTAAAACAATAATAATTATCAAAGAATTTACATTTTGGGTTGTTTTAAATTCTCTTGATCTGTCATGTCAAGTTAAATTCTTGACTCATGACGTAAGAGAAGAACGGAATCTACTGTTTGTGAAATGCCAGTCTTAGATACCACCTAAAGTACAAGTCTGACATCACTCCTTTGCTTATTTTTGAAATTATAGTTACCTTAAAGAAATTTCGAGGAAATCAACCTTTCTTCCTTTTATTTTACTTCGAGGAATTTCAAGAAGTCTATCAAAAACAAGACTACTGCAAAGAAAAATTCGTCTTTAATGTGCATATATGTATACCAATACTGAATAATTCTCGGTAACAGAACAAGCAGAAAACAAGCAGAGTCCGTAACGTTTTTGCTACGATACACGTTTTTCAGCCATGCTATGCTTCAACCTATTAGTTCAGTGGTGAATATGTATTTATAAGTTCTAGAATAAAACTTCAAAGCTACTTATAAACCTACTCAAATTTTTAACTTGTATTTACTCAGAATATTATTCCTTTTGGTATAAACTTACGTGAATTGCAAACAAAGTATATTGATAAAAATTTCACTTTTGATGTCTTAACTAGAACTAATAACCTAATTAGCGTATAAAAGCAGGCGTCTTATTTTAATGGAATGAAATGTATGAATTTGGAATAAAAATAAAAAGACTGAGACTTAATACTCCTACGTTGCATAAAAATAAACTTCATGTAAAAATAATCTCTAAATTTTCCATTAAGTCTGTTAAAAGTATCCGAAGAGAAATTCATCCCAATAAGGGAGCCTTGAGTGAAGATATATGTTTACTTTGACCTTCTTTTCTTCATAATAATAACATGGTATTATTTCATGCATTTATATATGACTTGGCAGAAATGCAGATGTCTTTGCGCCAACGCATATCCCATACAACTTAAATAACTTTTTTATATTTGATGTTATTTTAAATTTCTCATAGGAATAGATATTAAATCCCATTGAAAAGATATTAAATTATTTTTTACCAAGGATCCACTGCGACTTCCTCATTGATTAGACTTTCCAGTCATTTATTTATTTTTATAAGAAATTTCTCAATTATTTGATAGAATAATAAATTTATTTGTTTTTTAAAATTATCATATATGGATGTCAAAAAATGCACTGGAAATCAAATTAAGTACTAAAGCAAGCACGCTCTTAAATTGAAAGTCATTCTCCTTGATTTAATAAATCTTTTTAAGTACTTATTTTAATCTAATATCGCTGCTAAATAAAGGCAAAAAATTTTTTTCCCATAATTAGTTTTGGATCTGTAAAATTTTCATTTTTTTTTCAGGAAATCAATTTAAAGCATCTATTTTTATAAAAAAAAATTAAAGCAAATATCCCATAAATAAAATAAATTCCATAAGAGAAATTCAATTATAAAGGGCACGTTATGTATCGCATTTATGTTTATACTAATTTGATTATGTGCTTTTGAAAAAGCGCAGAATTAAATTATTTAATTTATACTTAATTTGAATTTGAAACTGATTTTCAATTTGTTAATATACGTCTGATAGTTTTAAAAAATACCATACAGTGATATAATTGAATAAATAACAGCAGATTGAATTTTGCCACTCCAAATTATCATCTACAAAAATCATTTTAAAAAACTTATTGATAATTATTATCTTCAATTCTGTATTTTCTATATTTATATAAATTCTTATTCCTCTGATTCTTCATTTATTAATATTGCAACTCTTTTTTATACACTTTCATTCAACTATTTTTATGTTTGTAAAGATTGAATTTCAGACATAAGATAAAACATACACTTTTTCTTACTTCTTGACGTACTAGAATTCTGAAATTTGTACATTGTGTGCTAGATGATAATGTAATAATATAATACTTCCAATGACTAATTCTGAGATTATCATATTAATTTTAATAACTTTTATTAGAGGAGATTTAGGCAATAAATTGAAATAGTTTTATTGGAACATTGCAGTACTGTTCAAAGAAAGAGGAATTCTGAAAGTTTTAAATAAAAATCAAAGTATATTCACAACACACTTTTATTAATATATTTTAAAAAGAAAATATTTTTTGCCAATACATGTCATATTACAAGAAAAATTGTGAAGGCGTGAAGAACTTAATACAAGAAAGTTAAATGACAATGAAATATCAAAAAAAAATCTAAATATTCATTGAAAAGATAAAAATATATTATGAAAGAGATCAAAATTCTAATTTATCTATAATATTTATATCAGTACCCCAAAATTTGAAAGTTTTTTTTCTTGACATTGGTATTTTTGATTAAAAAAAATTAATTTGTAATTCACTTATAAAAACGCGTTTTCAAAACATCCTTTATCTTTATTATTTGGCATACTGCACATTAAAGTTGGTAATTTAATTAAATTTCAAAGAATTTCAATATGCAGTCGATAATTTGCGAGAATTACTTTCATTATCTCCTACCTACACTTTTTTGTAAACATCACCGACCATTACACAAAAGAATATTATTTTGTACATAAGAAACCTTCAAAGATGTTCCCTTTATATTTACCCTTAGATTAAGCCCTTTTAAAAACTGAATGTCCTCCAATTAATTTCAATAATGTGTTTATTTTGATATGTTGCATACTTCATAATTTAGTTCATCTAATTGTGAAAAAAAACTTTAATAAGAGCTCTTAAAAGCCCTTATTAAAGTATTTTGACAACAGAAACTTACTAGAAAATGAAAATACATATTAGAATTTTGATGTGGAAACATCGTTTTTTGTCATGAAATAATTTCACAAAATAAAACCTGCGAAAAAAAATTTTTTTTATTTTGTTGTAGATTTACGTTTTGTTTTTTAAAGCTGCACTAATGCATTAAAATTTATAGAATTATACATCTAGCTAAATGTATAGATTTAAACGCGAAATATAGATTGTAAAAAAATTCTTTACATTGACATGAATGGTTAGAAATTAAAAAGTTACAATTATTCGTTATCTATTTTTTTCAAATTCAAAAAAATACTTTTACTATAAAATTTTCCATCATTAAAAAAACATTAAGAACATAAAAAAAACATTACTAAATAAATCTCTTAAAAAAATTTTACATTTAAAAAATTTCTTTTAAACGTTTTTCATTATTACTTCTTTATATACGATGTATTAGCTTAGTTTTGATACAAAAAATTGAACCACGGATCAATTCTCGAACTAGAAAAATTTATTTATTTATGAAAGATTTAAAACCTAACTTTTTTGCATAAAATTTTATTATTCCAAATAAGTTATCATCAAAAATACTTTAATGATCATTTTCATAATAAAAATTACCAAATTGTCTTTTTAACTAACTATGAATACCTGTAAAACTGTAGAAATCAGCGATTTTAAATTCACAATTTGCTCCTAATAAAAAGATATATTACCAATATTAAGAAAGGATTCCATTCAAGCAATGATCAAATATAATTAGATGTTTCAGGACTTATAGTAAATGGCATTTGAATTTTAGAATGATGAAGGATGCATATGTCAGATTCGGCATTTATTTGTACAAAAATGACAAATTATTACATATATATAATAACATTAACATACTTTAGAATATATACATAAATACAGACACCTATTATTTAAATATAAATGGATAGATAGATAGTTTTTGCCAACGGATTCTAAAACCTTCCGCACTTTTGATCATGCGTAAGGATGAGTTTAGTTCGACAAAATAGGAATGAGAAGAAATATTAAAAGAGGAGATGTTTACATTTAGCAACAAAGTGAATTCCGGAAATGCTCACATCTTTCCACGTCTCACTCCTTAGTGAGATAGAATCGTCGAAAACTGGTCGTCTCAGAATACTGAAACGAACAGTACATATTATTTACTCAGTCAGTTATACAGATATCCAAGAAAATAGATAGATGCATATAGATAGATAGATATTTTGTATTTATCTATATATAATTAACATATAGATAGATAGATGCATATAGATAGATAGATATTTTGTATCTATCTATATATATTTAACATATAGATAGATAGATGTGTCAAAAAATGTACAGATACAATTTTTTTAATAAAATATTGTATGTTATCGGCGCTTCTATAGACTGAAAATAATCGAAAATTTTGTTTCAATTATGAATTTTAATTATTTTATTATGTAAAAAAAAATTCTCACCGATGAAGTGTCTCACTTAAGCAGTCACTTTTGGGGGAAATATTTTTTTCTTTCATTTATTTTATTGTATTTTCGAGCGCAGGGAATATATAGGAGTGTTTCTACCGGTGATACGGTGATAAATGGCTTAAGTAGAGTGCTCTCCACGGCTTTTTAAAAAACTGTAAAATCTCCGGTGAAAAACATCCCTTTAAAAAATCTCTCAAAATCTTTTTTTTTTCACAAAAGAACTCAGGTAACATATTGAGCTTAACTTATTTTAAATCGAAGAACATAGAACGATGGTAACAATTCTTCAACATTGTAGCCAATTGGTCTCTTAAGGTATATAAAGCTCTTTCTTTAGTCGTCCATCAAGAAAACAGCCATGCTTAATAAGACTACTAAAACTTTTTTCACTTCCTTCTCTTTGTAAGACAGTTCCAGCACTAAAGCCACAGCCATACACTGGAGCCATAGTATACTGAGTGCTAAATTCCATAACAACTCCTCTTCATCAGTTTCAGTGGGACTTTTTTCTCTAACAGCGCCGGTCAAAGTAAAAGAGCTCCATTTTTCTTTCATCCCTCAACGGAATTTGAAGGGAGTTCATCTTTTGAATAAAAGATGAAGTGTGTAGATTTCCCCAATGGCTGGAATCGTTTGATTCGGGAAAAGAAATCTAGGGTATATAACTCAATAGCTAAAATTCATGATCAGATACTTTTGGCTAGTTAAACAATAATAAAAAAACAGTACAAAAAGAGGCTCTATTTTAGAAATTTTCAATAAGAATTATTATAAAAACTTAGAATATTTTGCGATAATTTCATCATGTTTAAAAGTTTTATTACAACTGAATCTGCTTTAATTATTGTAACTCAATACCCTATATCTAAAATACTCAAAAACAATCTTGTACATCTAAATTAGAAATTTTTTAGATTTTTTTTAGTTTGTTAAATTGTAATAGAAAAATTAAAGATAATATTAGATAGTTCAACTTCTAAATAGCTTTATAAAAGTGAACTAAAAAATAATTATGATCCTCTGTAATTTTAAATTAAAAAGAACTGTTATCTTTGCAACAAAAGTAATCTTTTCCTATCCACAGTAACCACTCTACCGCTACCCAAGCATTCATGAGTAATTTATATTTGGAATGTAAACCAAGTAAATTAATAAATATTTATGAGATTTTTTTGTTATATTTAAAAACAAAATATTAATTTTATTTCAAAAATTATATATCATATTTGTCTTTTATAGATTTAGGAATAATTTTAAAGAAAAATATACTTAAAAAATTAAATTATTTCCCAACAACATTTATTTTGAAAAATGAGTAGAAAAAGTATAAATCTTTATATTCCTCTAACTGTTAAATCAAGAAGATTGAATTTAATGACAGTTTACTTTATAATTTTTTTTCTTAAGGACATAAAATAGAAAGCTTAATAAGTACTATTACTTTTAAAATGTTTAAGATATATTGCTATAAAAATTTAATTTATAAAACATAAAGTATTAAAATAGTTCAAACATATAGTATTAAAAAGTTTAAACTGGCTATGTTTTAATTTTAAAGATCATAATATATTAATTGCGAGTAAATTTAGAATCTAGTATCAGAACGTTTATAGAATTTTCTTTAAATAAATCTAGAATTCACCATATTACGGTTTCATAAAAAAAATTTAATAATAATAAATTATATTTCATTTGTATTTCAATTGTTCAGATATTTCATTTTCCATATTTGGTGTTTTCTAAATATGATTTAAATTCATCATAAAAAAAAGTATGTAAATTTTAATTTAAACATTGTGATTTCAGTGAAATTTATTTTCAAATTTCAACCTAAATTTAAATCATTCCTTTTATTATGAAAAGCTAATTTTTATCTTAAAAACATTCATCGATATTATAAGAAGTTAAATTAGAATCTTCATAATCCATGAATGTATGCTATGCTCTAATCTTTAAGATTTTATTATAATTCATTTAACAAAAATTATTTAAAAAATTATGACAATTTAATTATTTATGCAGTTTTATTTTATTTTGGATGAAAAGTCTGCGTTGCTAATCACAAAGTGATTTCTGATATACTGCTATTAGAATCACAAAATAATTTCTGATATTGAGTTAATTTAAACGTAGATACATCAGTTATATGATCTATTAAAGATTCTAATTTTTCTAACTGAACAAAAATTGATCTCTCCAATACAGAAATCTACCAGATTCAAATTAGTCAGGCGATAATTATCTAATTATTACTACCATATGATCATATACTTATTGACTACTGACCATGAGAATTACTTTTAATGTTGGATAACATTTTTGACCCCTTAAAAATATGTAATTATTCAGAATATCGTTAAAAGTATGACTAGGAATTATTATCAAATTTTGTTTATATATATATATATATATATACCCGAAAATAACTATATGCAGCTATATAAAGGCAACTATATAAACATGCATATTACCTAACTCAATAGATGGCGCTTAGAACCTCCAAATATTTATCACCTTGAAGTAAGCAGAAATAAAATGAACAAGATGGGGTTCTTTTTATAAAATTTTTACCTGCTGCTGGTATGGTCTTTCCTTTTTGTTTTAATAATTGATTATGAGAGTTTTTATGCTTGTATTTTATGTTCTTATATTTTTTTCATTTATTAGAGGTCATAATTTTTTACTTTGTTTCATTTGTCTTATTAATTTTTGTTCTATTTCATTTCTGTAAAAAATAATGTATCTCTTCAGGGGATTGTCGGGTCACGAGGGATCAATATTGTTGGACTCAGGTCAGACTCCTCACAGAAAAAAATCCCTTGTTTTGAATCCCTGTCTATGGGTGACCCTTGAGAAAGTCTTCAGGCCGGATTCTTATTTTATTTGGTTTAATTTTGATTCTATTTTTTTTCCTTTTAACTTGATTTTTATTATTAATTAGTCTTGATTCATCTGTGTTTTAGTAGTAGCTGCATTTGCGCTCTCAAAATACAATGATACTTTTTCTACTTTTTTTACTTTTTAATTTTTTAGTTTGATTCCGAAATAAAATTTTTTAC
The DNA here is from genome assembly GCF_947563725.1 of Argiope bruennichi. NCBI lineage: Eukaryota > Metazoa > Arthropoda > Arachnida > Araneae > Araneidae > Argiope > Argiope bruennichi. The sequence continues at coordinate 98,570,688 of NC_079152.1, read as the reverse complement.
TTTCGTTTCCGAAATAGTTTAGATTGTTTCAGAAATAGGTATATATATATATATATATATATTATATATATATATATATATATATATATATATATATATATATATATATATATATATATATATATATATATATATATATATATATATATATATATATATATCAACATTCTCTCTCTCTCTCTTCGTTTATGTGTGTTTATGTAGCTATAATGACAAACGCTTTTACTTGTATATCACTCTATTATTCGTGGAAAATGTATGCTTGGTACTGCCATATTTCAAACGCCTACTGCACATCTGCACATGATGGGAAAAAAATTATTTTTATGCTTTTTTATATTTTTTAACCATTTTAATCAAAATTTGCTAGCAATATTGATATTTTAAACTTTTAAATCATTCAAATTTCAGTTAGGTCGTTTTAGTGCTTTATTTTAATACAATTGTATTAATATATTTCGTTCCGAAAAGACTGGATAGTAACATTTTTAAGCTAAAAAATAGCAATTGATATAAAATCCCTTATATCTTATTGTAAGAAAGATATTATATGCAAAGAATTCAAGAATTGATTTCACGTAGTTGAATCTCAGACTATATTGCTATTTTTCTGCGCTTATCTTTTCTTTGTCTATGATTCGAGGGGAAACGTGTTTAGAATAAAGATCTAAAATATATACTTTCTTTGAATGTATTGAAACAAGTAGCAGAAATTCCCATTCCATGTAAAAAAAAGACAATCAAAACAAAGTTTTCTTTTTATACTCAAACACAAGACGATTGCTAAAGTATTCACCATAGTGTACGATAAGAGCCTTCTAAGAATTCAAAGAATCGAAGATTTACGGTTGGTAAAACTAGCGAATGTAAAAAACATCTTATGTGAACTTTATTTACGAGGGATAAAAGTTTTTAAAATCTTGTGTTTCAAATTTTACTTGTTATAGACGAATTTATTTTCCATGTTTTGAAGAAACCTTTAAAATGGTTATATCGCTCTCAGCGATCAAAATACATTGTTTTTATATAGATAAAAATTTCAAATCATGACATGCATGGGTAAATATAAAAGGTAACGATATTCCTCGGCGAATTCTTGGAAAAACAGATATCCACTTTGATCTTAACTCAAACAGCTGATTTCTGTAATAAGCATATAATTCCAATTGCAAAAATAATTTGAATGACGTATAAAATTATAATTTATGATGTTTCAGTCAATAAACTTACTGCTGAAAAATTACGAAATATGAATCTTTATTCAGTGCTTGATCTTAGTAGTCATATGTACTTAAATATTTTTTACATATAGCACTTCGAATCCATCTATTCTACTACTAAATTGAGTCAAATTAGGGAACTTGGAATATTACTTTTTCTAACCATTTTAGGCCATTTCAGCGATCACCTCAAAAAGAATCAGCCAATCAAGGACTTCATTTCAAAAGGTTGCTATTGATTGGTTTAAAATAACGAATGAGATTTACAAAGCTCTGTAACCCGTTGAACTTTCATGCCAGAAAAATGTTGCCAAGAGTATTTACAAATATAAATAACAAAGCATTTTTATGATTAATACGAAGCATTTAAAACTTTTTTTTTCACTTGAAACTATTGTGTATTTCTAACTTTCAAAATTAAAATGATGGATAAAATTAGTGTCTCCACGACGATATATGTGTGTACCAATAGTGAATACTATATTTCATTAAAATGTAAACCAAACTCCTTAAAAATAGCACTGAAGCCATTGACTGCTGCTACTATGCGCCAAACCCTTCATTGGAGTGCAATATTTAAAAAATAAACGATAAATAATGACAGCGAAAACAAGACAATGAAAACAATCAGTAGAAGAAATAATTCAAGGAAGGATAAAAGCTAGTTCATTGCAATGATATGTCCATTCTTTTTTCTTATTCCCACTGTTAGATTTTGACAATTTTAAGATGATGTCATTCGAAACAACTCTAGAAGTACCTAATTTTTACCAATGATAGCTTATATTAAATGAATGGAGGAAATTATAAAAAAATGATTGAGAGAAACACAATCAAACCTTTATATATTGAATATGAAGATTCCTTGTCAATAGAAGTATTTTGATACATAGAAATTTCTATGTAAAGGAATATATATTTTCAAATATTTCTCACTATCTCGGGCCACGGCGGCCTGGTGGTAAGGTCTCGGCTGCAGAACCGGAAAGTTTCAGGTTTGTGACCCGATTCCACCGAAGAACCGTAGTGTGTGCGGGTCTGGTGCACGTTAAATCCGTCTGGGCCAAACGTGATCCCACTGGTGCGGCGTGGTGTAGAGATGGGTGGGTCAATTCAGGTGTCCTCTTCTTCATCTGGCCACGGTTCAAAATTACGAGGTCTGTCACTGAATAGCCCTAGCGTTGCTTTAAAACGGAATATTAATATAACTAAACTAAATTGCTCATTATGGAAAATATAAGACGTTGTTAATTTTTAGGGTTCAAAGAAACTAAAACAATTAATCTGTCGAAAAATATATTTTTTAAAATATAATTAAATATTGAGATTTTTCAAAAAAATTTGTTACCATATTCGTCAGAGTTTTGTACATTTTCGCCTCATTTTAATTTTTTTTTTTTTTTTTTTTTTTTTTACTTAGTTTTTAACGACTTTTATTAAGCTGAATTTTTTATATTTAAAAAAAGCTCTTTAGTATTATATTCGATTTAAAAATATAAAAATAATAGAATTTCAAGTAAAAAACTCGCTTTATTCTAAGAAAATGATTAGTGAAATAAAAATAAATAATAACAAATGACTACTAGGGTTATACCGTTTTATGAACGAATTCTAACTCTTCAAGAATTTTTAGTGGTTTGAGAATCTAAGAAAGGATTTTTTTACTACTTTAGTTTATATTCTTCCTAAAAACACTCAATAATTACATTTTAATTTAATTAAGTTTGCTATTTTTCGATATATAGAAATTTTGTTCGCTATACAGAAACTATTTTGATGTTCAGAATTTAAGTTTCCAATAAAAATTTTGATATATCGAAATTTTCGAGTTAAGAAAGCTCCATATAAGTAATTAATTTAAAGTTATGAATTTACTTTCTTTTTCTGGTTCAATACGCTTTCTGAAACAAATACAAATTTCTTTCTGTAAGTTAAATTTTCCCCCAACATCTCAAATATTTCAGATTTAATGACACAAAATAAAGCTGTCATCCAAAACACATACATCATTTTTATTGTCTTCTTTAAACGTAAATTGCTATTTCACAGTGTAATTGCGTATCGAAATAAAACATATAGGAACGAGTGAAGTTTATCACAATCACATTAAATGCTAATGACTCATTTCAGTTTCTGGCATTCACTCAAACCGAGTAGAAAATTTCCCTCCAAATTTACTCCATGTTCTGTAATGCCACCCGAACACTATTAATGATAACAATTCCAGGTGAAAGATTTTAGGAGCTGTTTATCATTCTGAGGCTATAATTCTCGATATTAACATCTTTCATAACTGAACCACTTTCAGAAAGGTAGTTTTCTTTTGAAACTAAATAGACTCTCCATTTGTGTATATTTAAGCGCTAACGATGTTAGAAACTCATTTTACCTTATGAGTCATAGACATGTTCTCGTCAATAATTGATCCCATGCTTTGAAACTTTTATGGATTATTCCGAACTGCTATGTTTGAAAATGTGCTTCTAGGTACATAAAGGATAAACTTTCATTTGATATGAAAGTCACGCTTTGAAGTTCTTTCAAGAATTTTGAGTTGGGATAAAGTAGTTTTTTCCTTAAAGATAATGATAAAAGAAATTGAAAATACAGGTGAGAAAAGTAAGCTTGCGGTTGGATATTCTTAGATATTTCCTATTGAAACTCTTTAACTCAATTTTAATATAAATAATTACTATTGAGCTAATTAATCTTTTAAAATGTTTCTTTTCGAGGTAGTTACAACGATATCTAATAATTTTATAGCTTTAACAATATTAATTTTTAAGAAAGATTTCACTGCTCATTCTCACTCAAACTCATTACAAAAGATATAGTATAATACTATACAATAATATATGATATAGTATAATACTATACAATAATATATGATATAGTATAATACCATACAATAACACTATACAATAATATAGTATAATACTATACAATGTATACATATCATGCAGCATTTTGAGATACTGTGTGATGCTAAATGATATTATGCAACATAATAACTTAAAGAAGAAAACCTTTTGGAAAAATCATTATTAAAATTTTATAGCAATTACATTTTTTAAATTCAAATATAATTTTTCTTTCTACACTCAAAATTTTCAAAAAATGACTTATCAAAACATTAGATAAGTCATTTTAATGTGATTTTTAAAAGAATTATATACAATAGATGTAATAAAATTATCCTCTTTAAAAAAATCAATATATAGTTGACTATTTTAATACAAGACAACAATCTTTTAAATTGTCTAGTTATCAAGATAAATATTTCAATACATATTTCAGAAAATAATATCTAAGAGCCTATTTTCAATTATCTAATTTTTCTATCAATTTTATCTGTTCTATTTTTTTCTGTTATAATTAGATTGCATCTTTGCTTAGGATTGCATTATACTATGAGTCAACTATGAGTCCTTGGAACATTTAAAATGTGTTTTAAACAGCATTTTATCTATTAAACAGAAAAAAGGGGAGTTTGTACGCCAAACTGTCTAACGTCACACATTTTTAAGACTAAATTGAGGAGAAAAAAATATGATAAGAACATATGTATCGCTGAGAAAAAGATAAGTGATCCTTTAATTCTTGAACAGAGCATACCGTATGTTATCTATTGTAATACTGTACAAAATAGGATTTCCGATGCAACAACTTTCTCTCTCCGTTTACTCATAAAATTGAAATTTTTAACGAGTTATATATATATATATATATACTTACTGATATTCTGTGATAATGAGTTCTGACCAAGTTAAATTTTTTGTTTTTCAGGAGTCCGTGGAGTGTGGTGGTGGCGTGATGATGGTCGATAGTAGCCACAGCACCATCAATCCACCACCCCACCAAGGCGTCAGTACTCAGCAACAGGCTCTCCAAATTACCAAGTCACCAATTACAACAACAGGTAAAGTGCAGATCTTCCACTCATTAATTTGTATTTAATTTACTCATTAATTTAATTTCACTTAATTTGAATTTATTTCACACATTAATTTGTATTTAATTCATTAATTTGTATTTAATTCATTATTTTGTATTTAAGTCACTCATTAATTTGAATTTAAGTCACTCATTAATTTAATTTCACTTATTTTGTATTTAATTCACACATTAATTTGTATTTAAGTGACTCATTAATTTGTATTTAATTCACACATTAATTTATATTTAAGTCACTCATCAATTTGTATTTAATTGACTCGTTAATTTAATTTCCCTCATTATTTTTTGTGTTTAATTAAATCATTCATTTGCTTGAGATACATGAAAGAAGTAACATCATCCTAGTCTAACCAGATGACTGAGTATGACATACATGTTACATTACATCTTCGACAAGTGGCCACTTCTTTCATAATATTCTTCTGTCTCAATCGCAACTTTTGCCACAAGTAGATTTTCTGACCCGCAGATATAATTTTAAAATATACCTTGGTAACGGACATTCAAGGCCCTCTGAGTAATAAGGGTTGATTTTTAATTGATAAGAACAAAAAGCATAAAACTAATCAGCGTTCTGGTCCTTGTGAATTCTTTGCATAACAGCAATGAATCGCTAAAAAAATCACTAAATAATAATTATAGCATAATTATTGTTCCACCAAATGACGTACTATTAATAATATGAAAGTATGTTTATTAGAGACTATGCGAGAAAGTATCGGGAGACTATCCATCTGGTTTTAGATAGGTCTTAAAATCATGAACGATAGAAATAAGGAAAATAAAGGATTAGAGCGTAGGCCATTAATATTTTGTTTGTCAAAAATAAAAATTCTTCGAAGTATTCAGCGGCACTGAACGATTAATTTTGCAACACTTTTAATACATGTAATAATCCAAGAATACAGACCATAATATATAATCCCATTTTTTTAAGATAAAAGAATTATTTGACTCCAGTACTAAATAAATGAAGGAAAAAAATTACAAAATATACGGACATTTTTTAAATAATGGCACATCATTAAAATATTGAGACGTGCCTGAATATCCAGATATTCCTCAGATAATTTCAAAGAGTTATTGGTCGATTTAAAAAAAATTATACATTCCTTGATCTTCAAAATGGATAGTAAAACTTCAGATGGCGGAAAAAATTCCCATATATTTAGGAGAATTAATTCCTGCACTTGAATTTTTTTTTTTTAATTTTGGGTTTTCCTTCTTTATATACCTTGAAATTCATCAAGCTAATATCTTAACTATAAAATAATGTAATTAATTAGTGATAAATGATAAGTAATATGTAATAATTAATTATAAAAACTATTTCTGATTTAAAAAGAGCATATGCAGCAAATGTCATATCAGAGAACGTTCTTGTTAATAGAAATTGTCGCAATTTAACGGTATTACGAATATTCGATCAGACAGATATTCGCTTGATTAGAATCGGTAATTGATTCTCTTAGAGTTAATTCCGATCGTAATGCTCTCTAAATTCAATTTTATTTTAAAACAAGTATCTGTTCTCTTTAGAGCTTAAGGTATCCGACTAAGTTCGGAGGGGATTTTCCGAAAAATCAAATATTTTAACGTTTATAAGGTGTTTTTTATTAATATAAAAATAAAATGATGAATAAAAGTGAATTTATTTAAATATATATGAAACTTTTGTAGAAAAAGCATATTTTGATGTAAATTTAGCATTTATTTATAAAAACTAGAATTGATCTACAGAAAAATTGTTACAATTTTTCATTTTTCTTTGTAACAAAATTATTACATGCGTAACATATCTTAGAGGGTAACTAACTATTATCTAAGAATTATATTCAAAAGTAAAAAATGTTCGTGTCTAATATAAATGCAATTGTCTATAAAATTTTGGGATTTTTTTTCAACAATATTTGCATTAAACCATGCTAAATTCTCTTCTAGAAAATTCAAAGTCAAATCTATCGATGTTTACATTCTGTATAACAAAACGAGCACTAATTATAAATTTCATTATTATTATCTGATTATCTTCTTATCTTCATTATTCTTCATTATCATCTTAATTATTTTTTAAGATATAAAAATATTCGTACAGTAGAATTATGAAAAAAAAACTCTTTCTTCAGGAAATACATTTAAAGTTTTTAAATGCTTATATATAAGCATTATTTACATATCAATAATTAGCTTTAACTTGGCTTAATTGACATAGAGACAAAATAAAGATGTCATAGGAAACAGAAACGTACCTATTTTTTGAAACTACAAAAAAGAGCATTTTCATTTCAATTCATGTTTTCAACTTAGTCGGATACCTTAAGACAGCTGCAATTATTTAAACGGCAGTAGTTATTAAAATCAGGCATGTTTCTCAGAGCTAGAAAATCCACATCCATCCGCAAAATAATCAGATCCATATAGAAATGAAGTACCAATCTTATCTGAGTTTATCTATTCCATAAGAAACCTTCCATAATTCAGTTTTCAAGCATTTTTTCTTGAGTTACTTTACTGAATTAACTGTAAAAACTATTTTTGAAAATTCTGTAGAATAATCATATGTAATCCAGAAAATAAAATTTAAAAAATGTAAGAGAATTCGTATTCTGAAAAATGATAATATGTGAAAATTTTAAGGTTGTTTCATTTATCGATATTTTATTTTTAAATTATATTCAATTATACAGCAACGGGCAAACAAAAAAATAATGTATCTAAAATTGTCATAAGAGAAATCGGATCAGTATAAATCCAGTAAATAATTGTTGTAAAATATTCTTAAAAATATTTTTCAATTTATAAAAAATTGGAAATATTAATTACGGAACTAGTTGGATGTCACTAAAAATCCTATTTTTGAATTTTAAAATGTGTCTTGCTCTATTATGATTTCCGAAAATATTGAGGGAAAACTCATAAATGGCGAATAGTTTTTAACTGAAATTCAATACATATTTTGAAAGTAACATTTCTTATCGAAGCACTTACTACCACTAAATAATTAGGTGCAAATTTCTTGGCTTTAGATTGAATGTAATGCTTTTTTACAGCGTTTGAGCAACTTTTGAATTATACATATCACATCACGCAATTTACAGACACTAGCCCATTTAGATGTTGCCATGTTAAAATTTACAATATTAAAAAAATTAAAAGGCTCTGAAATTATTGATGATTGCAATACTTTCCCTATAAATTCATGTGCTTAAAAAGAAACAAGAAAAGCAGTATACCAAAACGGTATTTAGCAATGATTGCATTAGTTGCAAAGTTGTCTTATTGTTTTCTCCGAATACGTATTTCTCTGAAACACGGGAACAGAAATCACGCTTTTCAGAAAAGTCAATTACGATGCTACCTTTTCCAATATTATCGTTTACTAGAGTCACTGTTCGCAGAATCAAAGCCTTTAAAAAATCAAGATGACTGGTTATTAAGAAACAGAAGTTAATTAGAGATTAATTAGTCCATTTATATGAAAGTTAATAAATAAAGCGATTACTGCACAAATGCTGTAGAGAGTCAGAAATACGTAGATATTGCATTTATTTATCTAGTTCAATTCATGATATTATTTTTTCGCATTTGGTATTTTTCAGAAGAACGATTTGTCAGAAGCATTTAATCACATATTACTGTTAATAAATCATTAACATATTTTTCAGCTATCTTTTTTTTTTTTATTTCTTCTTAACGTAAAAAGAAAGCAATCGAATTTCCATCCAAAGTAATTGCATTGCTCGATGTTAATTACAAATGTGCTTTTAGATAAAAACTCATTTCTGTTTAATATCAAGCAAAAATAGAGTATGCTTTTTTCGGTTAAGATTATAATTAGTTAACATAATTCAATAGATGGTAGCTAAAACATTTTGCAATTTTTGGATCTCATTGAATTTTAAAAGAAGGATTAAAAACATTGCTTGACTGAAAATATTTTTAAAAAGACACAATATTTAATAAAATTAGTGATCGAATTAAATTTATTCTTTCATCTTTCCCATTCTTTACATTTGATTCTTATCTGATTAATTTGATTTGTATGGGTTAACTGCACAGAAATATTATTTTTGAATATACGATATATTGATCCAAAAATATGATGAAGTTGGTTTCTGTTGGCTCTCGCAAGAATTGTGAATTATAATTTTTTTAGCTTTAAATTTATATATTTCTAAGAAGAATTTTATTTTACTGTTATTAAAAATGTCATTTTTGTAAGGCAGTCGAGATTTGTGGGGAAAAAATTAAGTTTTCGGCCTTGTTAAATTTTCGGAATTAGATTATTAATTACATCATGTCACTTTATACTCTAATGCCAAGTATTAATTGACTTTTTAAGCAGTGAAATAATATGATACATCCTTTATCTTTCTTTCTCTACTTCTGTCACTCTCTTGCTCTCTCTTAAAAGAAATTTCAAGTTTATTAGCCATCTCACAGAAAAGATGTGCTATATACCATCATTAAAATCACAGTCAAAAAGTGGTAAAGACATTAAAATTAAATTAAAGTAGCTCGTATTAGATAGTACAAGAGGAATGATATCAATTATCGGTTAGAAGACATGCACACCAGTAGATGATATCAACCGTTTTTCATTTTTTGATATAAGACCTTTTGCTTTGCCTGCAGTAATATGATTTCAGCCAACCTTTCAGTTCAGACTTAATAATTAGTCCTTAATTTCAGTTTTATAAACAAAATTTTGCATTAAAACGTATTAATTAAAAATATGACCATAGTTTGAAAAAAATACTAAGATATTAATCTTGCTCAGATGTTTTTATAACATTATATGTGATATTTTATATAATAGCTATTAAAAACCGCTTCAATTAGTGGAAAATAAAAAAAAACTATTTCAAAAAATAGATTTTTAAAGATGGGGTTTTTTTATCAAGAGGGTTACCTCAAATTTTTTTATAAATCAGAATATTAGGAGAAAACATTCTGGGGCATAACACAGCAACGTGCCTATATTTATTTCCACAACTACAAAATAAGAACAAACCTATAAACATACGATGATAATATACATGTTTAGGGGAAAGGCTTCCTCATTTATTCATTAAATAAAGTTTTCTCGACACTCATTAGCGCAAATTCATATCCATGTAATAACAGAAAGTGGCTTACGACAATTGCTGTTCATAAGGTTTTGTCAATTCTTTTGTTCTTTGAGATATTTGCTAACTTTTTTATTTATTTTCCTTAGAAGTATAATGTTAACTGTAGCATAAAATTAAATTTTTGGGGTATTTTAGTCAGTTTCTAAAATGTGTACCATTTATTTTATGTCATAATTTTAGAATTAAAATTATTTGTATTTAGCAACATTATTTAATATAATTTAAATTGTACTAAAGCTTTATGAAATTATAATCTATTCAGATTACTTTAATTAAATTATTAATAAATTAAGACTATTCTTCTTATAATTTATTATGATTCATTTTATTTTTTATATTTATGATACTTAAAACAAATCTTTATCTTTGAAAATCTTTATATCTAAAAACACAAAATACACAGCTTGATTTAGGTTTAACAATTGAAAATACTTCTCTACTAGAAACTTAGCCACTTTTGACGATCATCTGACGAGAAATATATATTTTGGTTTAATTAAATTGACGTCGCGTTTCAAAGTAAAACGGCTAATTTGGAATAAGCCTCGATCGGATGTCGAGAGCGACCCCTGAACTGGCGTCTCCTCTTCAAGTTTCCGCGCTACATCAACGGAAGGATATCTGGCGAATAACGTCAGATTCAATATACACACTGGATCTTTAGTGAAATCTTTTGCCGATCTAAAGCCTGATTACAAATTCAAGGCTTTACTATTAAGCCACCATATCCCAGTTAGCTGCAATTGCTTACTTTTTCAGCAAAATATTTTCAAACTTCAAATTTTTATAAATATATAATTTGATTTCGCAAACTTTAGGCACTCTTTTTATTTATTATACATTTCCCCTCCCATTGGGGGTACCTCATCATTGAGGATGAGAAGATTCCAGTATGGTGGTTGGTTCTCCCCACACTAGAGACAAAAAAATGTAGGGGTCGGCTGCTTCCCATCAATGGCGGGACGTACTTCTGAAGGGAAGAGTGGTACTGTAGCCCTTAGGACTCAATCATAGTTCCCCTTAATGTTGCTGTTGCGGTGGTCCGGTCATTCAGTTAGAAATGAATTGTAAAAAAAAAAAAAAAAAAAAAAAGTATCTGCAACTTTAATAGTTACTTTTAACAATAACTTTGGGGTTCATCCAGAATTTTTACGTTTTCTTTTATTATCATTTGTGATACTTTTAAAATTCGTACAGAATTCTTGCATATCTTTGTATTCATATTAGAAAACATGTTAAAAAAAATTTTTTTTTAATTCCTTAAATTTAGAAACATTTATACGGTAAAAAATTTAGAATTATTAGAAAGATAATTTTTTGAATTTTAAAAAGATGTAAAAATAATTTTTTACTGAAATATTTTCGGTAATTATCGCAGGGCAGCGCCAAAATTTCGCTTAATTTTTAATATCTTAACATTTTAATTATAATTTTTTTAAATCCTTCCAAAGTGGCGTTTCCACCCTTAAAAGTGTGAACTTTGTGTGAAGAATGTGTGAAGTTTGAATGTTCTAGATCCAACGATCTAGATAGTGGCGTGCCAACACACACAAACACGTTCATCTTTATTTCACGCAAATATAAAGTTAAAAATGCCGTCAATTTGCAATATTTTTAAATAAGTTATTGAGATGCTATTAAAATATCATGCTTCATCTTAAACTAATTTTAAGAAAGCAGCGCCTGTTAAAACTCCTTGTAACGTAGATAAATAAACGTCAAAATTGACAGATTTCCCTCTAAATGAAGAAGAAAGATATTTTATTCTAAATTTTGTAATTGTTCTATTTTTAAAAAAGCTATAATACTAATTTTTACGAAAGGGCAATCCGAGATTTTTTTTTCTTTTATCTATTTAGATAGCACTATTATTTACTTAGATTCTTAGCAATTAAATTTTCAAAAATCCCTGCTTGTACATTAGGAATATTGAATAAACATTTTTTCGCATGGTCTATACTTCTTCAAGGAAAACAATAAAGCAAAGTATAATTGTTGCAAAATTAAACACTAATAACAATAAGCTTATTAACAAAGAGTTAGCAATCTTTCATATTCAACAATTCTAAGATATTTATCATTGAGAAATCCTCATTCAAATAAATAAATAAATGCAATACAAAAATCCCAAGTACTTCATGAATATCTCATGTGTTCTAAAATCCCTAACTGAATCCCAAGATCCATAATTTTATGTGGGTAGGATGGAGGATAATTCCATTATTAAAGAATAAGAAGGGAGTCAGCTCTTTCTGGTTATTCACGATATTTCTGTTAAAACAATTAAATTAAACAATGCAAAATTCTGTCATACTACGATATTTTGACAGGATCTTTGAATCTATTAGATTTTGTCTTTAGAGATATAATTTAAATAGAAAACTAATTTTCTATTTAAATCATATCTATAATCATTTTCTTTGAATTTTCTGTATGTAATATAGCTTTATATTAAAGAAGTTATTCTTTGTCTTTCAGCACCAACAACTGTGCTCTCTTCCTCACCTCCAGCTGATAGTTCAGTCACTGTAGCATCAACATCTACGGCGCCAAAACCTGCTGAAGAAACATCCGTTACCACTAGTGGCCGGTCTCGTTGGTTGAAATTACGTACCACCGTCCAGCTATCCTCAGCAATCACACAGGTATTGGTCATCCTTTAAATATCAATATCATTTGAAAAAAAACTTCCTCTTTAGTAAAATTGTTAAAAAAATTCATAGCCATTTAGATTTTAGTGTTAATATTTCGTGTTGTAATTGGCAAATCTTGTGAGGATTTTGAATCAAAATATTTAGGAGTTTTGTATCATTGTAAAGATAAATTAATTTATTTTTACCCAGCAAATACAGAACTTGTCAGTAACCAGGAATAATTTCAGTACCTTCATGATGTACCATCATCATTCAGTGCTATCATGATGCAATTATTCTTAATTCTGTCATGCATACTATAATCAAATAATAATAAATACACTCCAAACTTTACACTATTTGTTCAGTATCTCGTATTTCATTCATGCGATCAAACTGAAGTTCCATCTTATGAGGATGCTATGTAAGTTTCTGCAAAGCCTTACATAACCTTTTTCATAATCGAAATGATTATAATATATGCTTAAAATTCATTTAGAGTTTTCTTTTTCCACTCACATACATTCCAAACTGGTACGGAGGATTTATTCGTCACACACGAATGGTAATGTGACGTGGATAGTAGTAGCAAAACTCTTGAGGATATATTTAAATGTTAAACGATGCATCGTTGTCATTTCAACTAATTCTAATGGAAATAAATTATCAGTCATTTCCTTCTCAATAGATAACAATAAAATTATTAAAATGCTAGAATAAGGTACGGTCGGTGATGATCGAAAAGAAAAACAAATGCAAACAAGACGCATTGTTGATATGTATAAAGCTCTAATTCCACCAAATGAGAAAAATCAATTCCCTCAAGATCAAAGACAATAACGACATGTAAATGTCAACGTATCTGAGTCTTTTGTATGTTGTCTTTGAGTTTTGTAGGATATAAAAAGATAAATAATCCAGAACTTCATTGGTCTAATTTTAAATTAGATAACCACACTGAAAAGTTAATTTTTTTGCGAAATTACGATTTATATATATATATATATATATATATATATATATATATATATATATATATATATATATATATATATATATATATATATATATATATATATATATATATATATATATATATATATATATATATATATATATATATATATATATATATATAATTAATGTTCTAACAGGCGATTTTATAAAACCTTTAGAATTTTGTTTCTAAATCTAATTTTGGGGAATTTACACTGATTTTTATATTTGCATATACATATGTTTTAATGCTATTTTATATCTTTAGATGCTATTTCTCAAATTCTAATTTTTGATAGAATTTTCTTATGAAAAACCTCATAAATTAAAATCTAATAAATATTTTTTGTTCAAATTTGGATAATGTTTTATTATTATATTCTGCAGTTCCTGAACTGGAGAATAAGCAATCGACTCCTTTCAAAATGTTTTAAAGTTCTTTTATTATTTCATAACGTGAAAAAAAGAAATGAACATTTCGTATTATTTATCAGTCGAATCCGAATATTTAAAAAACAGATAGAAATACAGTTTTTTTTTTAATTCAGGAACTAGATAATATATTTCTTAAGCTATCTCCAAAATTTTAGCAAATCATTTGATAATCTCTTAAGATTTTTTCCTTTCTACCTCTTTTTAGCCAAAAAAAAGTCCTATTTTCCAATTTTTAAATAACTTTTGCCTCTTAAATGGTATATTTTGGTTTCATAAATGTTTTTTCTTATCTTTTTGATGCAAATACTCAAAAATATAACCATTTCCGACCGTTTTATGAAAAAAAAATCATTCCGAATGTAGTCGCATACCTTATTCCAAGTGCCAATTTCATCTGATGTACTATGTTTTAAGTAATATGTTAAGTCATAAGTTAAGTAATTACGTTTTAAAACATACTAACTTACTAGGTTTGATAGGGTTTTTTTAATGTTTATATGATTTTTTAATAACATAAAGATAAAATGCTGAATAAAAATGAAATAATTTAAATATATATGTAGTTCTTGAAGAAAAAATATGTTTTAACTTAAATTTTAGCATTTGTTTACAAAAATCAAAATTATTCTAGAGAAAGAAACATTTACAGTTTTTTGGTTTTCTTTGTAGCATTACATATGTAGCATATTTTCGAATGTAACTAACAAGTATCTAAGAATTATATTCAAAAATAAAATTTTTGTGTGTAATATATGAAAATATCTAAGAAATTTTGGAATTTTTTTCAACAGTATTTACACTAAACAATACTTGTAGAGTAGAATTATGAAAAAAATAAACTCTTTCTTCAGAAAATACATTTAAAGTTTTTAAATGCTTATAAATAAGCGTCATTTACGTGTCAATAGTTTGATATAACATGGCTTCTAATTGACATAGGGACAAAATAAAGATATCGCTGAAAAAAAATGTACCTGTTTTTTGAAACTGCATTAAAAAAAAACTAGTTTTTATCCGAATTTATGTTTTCAACCTTGTCGTATACCTTAAAAGTTAGGAATACCATATTCCAAATATTAGCGAAAAAATCAGTATAGAACTTTATTTTTGAAGCATGAAGCAATATGCAGTTTTTCAAGACAAGAGTGAATTCCGAAGCTTTTCAAGAAAAACTTTTTTTGTTGATCGTATATACTCTTTTAACTTTATTAATTACATTGGATAAGGAAGACTTGTATAAATACCTGATACAAGAATTACTTCGGTCACGTGTTCTTTTATAATGATTTCTTTCTTTGAAGCATAACTGTAATTGAAATAACTGATTTGGGTCAGCAGCAGATGGCAGATTGATTCAGAAAAAATTTTTCTGCTTACGCGGGATCTGTTCTTCCAGGTGTCCAAAAAGCCTCCTCTGAAGCGAGAAGATTCATTCCTGAAGCGGTTTTCAACCCGTCCTGTACCAGATCAGAACTCCGCAGAAGGCTCTTCCCGGCTAGCAGGTGAAGGAATCATGAAAAGCCACTTCCTCGGGGTCTGGCGGTCAGTCGTCAATCCGGATGAAAACATTCTCTTTTACTGGCTCTCCTTGCTTACTATCTGTCTTTTGTACAATGCTTGGACCATCATAGTACGACAAGTAAGTACTAAAAGCTATTATAATTATTTCTTTCAGGCAGTTTTACAAATGAGTAGATTAGTTTAGTCTAGTTATATTAATGTCCCGTTTTTAAAGCAACACTAGGCCTATTTTGAGACGATCCTCGTACTTTTGAGCTGCGCTCAGATGACGAGAACGATACCTTAATTGGCAACCCTCTCTACAATCTTCCACGCCACACCAGCGGGAAGACGTTTGGCCCCGACGAATTCAACGTGCACCAGAACCGCTTACACGACGGAGGAATCGGGTCTTGAATCTGAAACCTCCGGTTCCGAAGCCGAGACCTTACCACCAGGTCATCATGGCCCTAATGAATTAAATAAATTAAAATTTAAAACTAGAGGGAGTCTTCTAGCCTATTCTCTAATAAATCTTTACCCAGCTCCCTCTCTGCATAGAATTGTGGACTTTGGACAACGCCGCATGGCATTAGTGAGCGATAGTTATGAAATGTTTCTTTCGGGCAAAAGAAAGTATGAAATGTAGAGATTCATTAAAATCCCGAGTTCCAATTCTTCTTATACCAGAAAGTAATTAAAACTTTCATTTATATGAAATGTAAGTATGAAATTATATGAAATAAGTTCATAAGTATGAAATTATATGAAATAAGTTCATAAGTATGAAATTATATGAAATAAGTTCATAAGTATGAAATTATATGAAATAAGTTTATAAGTATGAAATTATATGAAATAAGTTCATAAGTATGAAATTATATGAAATAAGTTCATAAGTATGAAATTATATGAAATAAGTTCATAAGTATGAAATTATATGAAATAAGTTCATAAGTATGAAATGTAGAGATTCATCAAAATCCCGAGTTCCAATTCTTCTTATACCAGAAAGTAATTAAAACTTTCATTTGTATGAAATGTAAGTATGAAATTATATGAAATAAGTTCATAAGTATGAAATGTAGAGATTCATCAAAATCCCGAGTTCCAATTCTTCTTATACCAGAAAGTAATTAAAACTTTCATTTAAAGTTGTTTCATTGTCCTCGTTAATATTTTAAGGCATTTAATTTCATTACATATCTTTAGCATTCATAGTCTAACTATTAAAACTTGCTTCGTAAGAAACAAGAAACAAAGGTTTTAGAAATAAGTGTCAGTCACTGATGCATATTTTTATAATTAATTAATTTTAAAGCTATCTTTTGGTTAAGGACTAAAGAAGTAGTCTCTCACTCAGGAGGTGAACATACTGAATGATTAATAAGGAAAATATGTAAAAACCTTTATACAAACAACAATGACTCTTCTGTCTGATTTCATGAATAATGTAACAAACTTCTAATTGAGTAAAATCTATTCATTAAGATTACAAATATGTGTATATGATTTTTTTTTAATTATATATTCTTTTATTTCCCACAACAGGCTTTTCCAGAACTTCAACAAGGTTGGTCCACAATGTGGTACTGCTTTGATGCCTTCTCAGACGCTGTTTTTATATTAGACATAGCCTTCCAGTTCCGAACAGGGTATTTAGAACAGGGCTTGATGGTATGTGAGAGTAAAAAATTGGCGTGTCATTACATCAAATCTAAGAGCTTCATTCTCGATATTGCAGCCATCACACCTGTGGATTTAGTACAACTTCAATTCGGTACTATACCGATTCTTAGATTTCCTAGGTAAGAGCTTTAAGAATTACCTTTTACGTTTTTGACATTAGGTTACAATATCTGTGAAATCACTTCATTTCATTTGGAATTCAACAGTTCTGGGCATGTCAATCACTTATCCAGTTTTGTTACTCAGAACAAGCTTTTGGAATATCTATACATACTTTAAAAATTTATTTCTTTCATTTGTATATTTAACAGAAAAAAACAAAAAATAGAAAATTATTTTTGATCATTAACTGTTTTAAAAATATGTATTTTTTTCCATTCGAGTTCTTCTAAACAAGACTATGCAAGTTTTTAACTTATATCGAAATTCATTCTTTCTAAATGATATAATTAAACAATCACGTTTGATTTTTTAAAAGTGTAAAATTATTAAGTTTCTTTGTGTCATCATTTAACCCCCCCCCCATAGACGCTAGTTGTAGTTTGTTTGTTTTTTGGTTTTTTTTTTAAGTGTTGATTATTATTTCCCAAGTTAAATAAGAATAACAAAATTTAATATTAATTAATAAAAACAAAGAAAATTTCAAATAAAATATATTTGTATAATATATTCAAAAAACTAAGGACAATGTCTAATGATCTCTGGAATTTATCTAAACTTTTAAAAGTACATATTTTGGTAAAGTTTAACGTTAGTTAACCCTTTCTAGGGCCGTGGGAAGTATGCTTCCCACCAAATTTATCAATCTTTGTATGAAATTATGTAGGTTGGCATAAGTTCTGACAAAAAATTTTAGTAAGTCAGAGACTTAGATGCTTCAGTTCTTTATCTCAGACAAAATGAAGTATCTTGATTTGTTACTTAATTATTAATTAAACAAATTAATTAATTAATCAAATTAAATTGATCTAATAAGCTAAATGAATCCCTTTTCTTATTCTAATTTCAAGCCTAAAAATATTTTAACATAATTTGACCAGAAAAAAAATGGCCCTTTAAAGGGTTAAATAAATGTTTAAAAATACATAGCTAATTTTAAAAACATTATGTTACTAACAGTTAATGTTAATAGTTTCTGAAGAAATAGAAAATTCTACTTAATAAGCCAAAAAGTCTAATAAGTAATAAAACACTGAAAGAAAAGATGTTCGATAAACATGAAAGCTCTGTTGCCCAGAAAGTACTATCAGTATACTGATTTTTTATTAAATCATATCTCACTTCAATAATAAAAATATTAAGATCCTACACGGTTAACTCGGTGAAATAATTCACCATCATATTCTCAATAATTTTTTTGAGATATAATATAATAAGTCTAAAATATCGTTGTCCTATCATTCCTAAATTTCCATAATTGGCCTCCTTGTGTGCATAGCAAAAATTTCATAAATGCATTTCTAAAATTAAATGGGATAAACAATGCAAAAAATGGCTCAGTCAGCTTTAAGTACTGATTTGATTATACGTAGATATATATCAGGGGAGTGTGAAGCAAAATAGGTTACCTAATATTTTAGGTTTGATGAAATCAATGTTTATGAACAAAATCATTGAAAGAAATCACATTGCAGAGTAATGAAGCTTATTATATACAAATGAATTTGTTTTGTATTTTCAATCATCTGAAGAAAAAAAGAATTTTTCGTTTGAAAAAGAAAGCTCCATGTTGCCCATCTGGGTGGGATGAGATAGCATTAATGTTCTAACAGTCATAAACTGGTTCATAATTTTCGTCTTTTTTTTAACCTACAAAGTGCAATGAGTCCGTCGCTTACACTCCTAATTATATTTCCAATATCAGTAGTGGCTGTATACATTAGTACTGTAATTAATTATTTACTGTAATTACTATTTATTAGTAATATTAATTACAGTAAAAACACTCAGTATTTAGCTTAGTTTTCCTCAAATTTAGTTTAAAGTATCGGCATTTTCATCGATTCCAATTCCCATCCCATTCGACCATATCCGAATCATCTCCATAAATCAGCCAAGAAAATAGCACATTTTAGCAAGTTCGAATTAATATGTATCACAACACAGTTTCGAAATTTTGTATTAATTACACAAACTGTAGCTAAGCCTCTTTCCCTTTTTGGTGAGAAAGCAGATAAATTTTTCGAATGAGCAAATATCATAAATTTTAAATGTTCTACTGAAATGCATAAATAAATGCTTCTATATCACAAATAGCTTAGGGGCTCATCAAGTCTAAATTCAACATTGTCGCTATCCCATCAATCACCACAAAAAATATTTTGGTCCCACTACGCATATTTGTTAGATTTTAACAAGAATATTTGTAACATTTATAAATCATTTGCAAAATGCAAAATTTTTTATAAGCGAATATGAAGTTATAAAAATAAATCACCGTCATGCTACTATAGAGCCAAAGAGGTCTGTCTAATGTCTCGGCTTGGGAGATTGGAGAGTTCCACTTTCGAACCGAAGTGGCATTGAAGAACCGCTGTGTAGGTGGTCCTTTCGCATGCTAAATTTGTTGGTGTCAATTGTCCTCCAAAGTCCAATGATGATGCTACGCTGCGGTACAACAGTAAATAGGGGAATGCCAGTTCAGGTGTCGATCTCGTCATTTGACAGATATTCAAAATTATGAAACCCATTCCAAAGGAATCTTAGTGTTCCTTCAAAGAGAGGCAATATTTTAACTAAGTTAAATCATCAATTAACATCAGATTGCACTTACACGAATAAACTTTTCAAGATAAACTAGAATACTTTTCGAAAATCGAAAAATGTTTGCACGCGACTATAGACACAATTAAATTGTTTTAGTTATATTAACGTCTCGTTTTAAAGCAACACTAAGGCTATTTTGGGACGGACCTCGTAATTATGAACCACAGTCAGATGACGAGGACAGCATCTGAGCTGGCACCCCACCCCCCACACCACACCAGCGGGAGGATGTGTGGCCCTGATGGATTTAACGTATAACAGACTCCCCTACACGGCGGTTCTTCGGTGGAATCGAATCTCGAACCTGAAACCCTACGGCTCAGGAGCTGAGACCTTACCACCAGGTCACCGGGGCCCAATTAAAATAGCCGTTTCTGCCATCGAGGATTTTCCCCGCCTCTTTACTAATATCGATGTTTCTAAACCAATTGAAGCACAACTATCATATTTTCCTATTCTTAGTCATCTTGTCCCATTTTCAACTAATCTTAAACAAACGACAATACTTTAGTTTAGAAAAACTTTTTCAAAGATATAAAAGCGGCCGAAATGTATTTACCATTGTTTATTCTAGATCAACCTGACATTAAAATCAATCAAATTGGCTTTACTCAAAGCCAGCTTGATACTATGATGCAATCAATTCAATCCTACATTTGCATCGATAAAATAAACTTTATTCATAACACATTTTAATAAATAACGCTAAGCACTCCACTAATATGTTTTCTTGTTTCATGGAAATATTTATAGACATTAATGCTTTTTTCATTGTAAGAAGATAATTTTCACTGTTTCCTTAACAGATTTCTGAAGCTGTACAGATCTTTTCGTTTGTATTATATGGTGGAATCACGCACCATCTATCCTAATTTATGGCGGGTGGTAAACTTGATTCACATTCTCCTGCTTCTCGCACATTGGTTTGGCTGCTTTTACTATCTGCTGTCAGAGTTAGAGGATTTCGTAGGAGAATGGTCCTACCGTAAACCTGTCGATGATTATGCTACACTATCAAGGAAGTACTTGGGATCTGTCTATTGGTCCACCCTAACTCTTACTACCATCGGGGATCTGGCAACACCTGCTACTAATTTACAGTAAGCCCATTTTAATCATTTTATTTTACATAATTTTATGATAATGCCCTTTTTCCTATATGATAAAACCATTTCAAATATCTGTTTTTATATATCTCCATAATGTTTTTAGTAAATTAATTCAAAAATGGTTAAATTCTATTCAGAAATTCCATATATTTCTAGACTTTATTAGCTTATTGCCATTCTATTCAATAATTAACTACTTTTATAATTTGACATTGTCAATCCTCTTTTTGTTTCAACGTGTGAGCCATTCATCTATTATTAAAATTTAAAACCACTTGTTTCAAATTTTATTCTTCTAAATTTAAATTTTCAAACATTCATAATAAGTTACAATTTGTTAGGTGAAACTCCTGAATTAATCTGAGCTAAATTGCGCTTTAGAGTCAATAAATACAAAATTCAAACTTCAAAAGTGATTAAAAGGCAGGAAATCATAGCTTTATCCCTGCTATAAAATAAAATGTATCAAAGAGTATACATATATATATTTCCGCAGAAATCAGAACAGCCAGCAATTGCCGTGGTTCAATTGACCAAGTTTCTGTCTTCTGATTGGTTGGTTAAATAGTTCAAATCCTAGGCACGATATTTTATTCAAAGATTGGAATTCTTTTATTTAAAATGTTATCTATTATTTATCTAAGATCTGGAAGGTTCTAGAACTTTCTTAAATATTCAAATTGGAATGATCTCGAATATTCTATATGTGCATAAAAACTGAGCCCCATCAGTGATGGGTAAGTTCTCAGTCTCGTGTTGTTGTGAGTTGCTTCGTTCTAATAAATCTAATTGCTTATATATATATATGTAAAATGATCTCAGAAATAAACTAAAATCATATTTTGTTTCGTTAACGTCTTTCTTTTTAGCTAGACTTCCATTCAAAAAGTCTAGCTAAAAAAAAAAATCTGCTTAGTTTGGTTCTCTTTAACTACATTTAAATTTTCACCAAATATTTCAAAACAATTCTGAATAAATAAGTCCTCACTGCTTTAAAATTCATAAAAATTTAATATGTATTTTAAAATTCGTTGTCTAATAAAAAGAGTTTTTTCCTTTCTACACCAAGTATTTTATTTATAATGAATATTTTCCGAGAAGAAGAGTATTTCAAATGATTGTCCCGTGAAATGTAATACAAAACATTTCACATTACATTTAATAGCAAATATAAAAAAGAATTGTATCATGTTTCTTAATTTATTTGCTGTCGAGTTTCTTCAAAATTTTAAAAAAAGTGTTCAGGATATTTTTCTGTTCCTAGAAAACTTTAATTTAAGCGATAGATCATATGAACAAAATATTCTCGAATTGTTATTTAAAAAATAAAAAAGCGGCATTTTTTATATTTGTCGCTGATTTCCTTGCAGTTCAAGTAATTAAAGATATTTTTTCCATTCTTTATTTTCATTTCTGTCTTTAAAAAAATGATTTTTGTTTTATTAATCTTTGATAATTTAATCGTCGTCTTTCTTTCTTGTTTAATACCTTTTACGGCTACTGATTTCTTGAAAATAACAAATTAATTTGAAACTAAATATATCAACATAAATTTAAACAAAAGAATCAAAAAAGTGTATTGAATGCATTTCTTTTAATTATTGTCTATTAAAATAATAACTCTGTTTATTTTTAATTAATGAAAAGTGATTTGATTACAAGTGGAATAATTACTGTCCATTAAAGTAATAATTTTAAATTTTTTATTGCCACAAGGAAATAACAGCGTATTAATTTACAAATTTTTTGTAAGCCTGCATGCGGAAAAGGTATTTAAAAATCTAAAGTGAGATCAAATTATATTAATTTATAGATCAACTTTTTAGTTAATAAAAAGTAACTTGATTACAACAAAATAAATTATATTTTTAAGTGCTTAAATTCTCTGAAACGGAACTGAAATAAAAAAAAAACTAACAAAAAAATATTTGTTAACTTTTTTAAGCAAAAAATAACATATTGACTTACAATTTTGTCCACTATGCCAACAAATAAAAGATATTTAAAAACCTGAAATTAGAACAAAATATATGTTGTTTTTATCACAGATCTATAGAAATTCTTAGTAATTTTAACATAAAATTGAGCCATTATAAACAAAAGTTGATAGTTCAGACTTAGCTATGTGATGGTAATATTTAAAAGACTTTTAAAGAAATTCAATGTAGAAAGTAGACTATGTCATAGAACACGTTATTGATATGAAATTTTCTTTTACCGAATCTCAACCAAAAATGCTTTATTTGAAAAACTAATAGTTATTATTTAAATAAATGAATGAACATAAATTGACTAACATGTGAAATACGATAAAGGCCTTACTGATACCTTAACAAATATGAACTTTTAAATTAACAGAAAAGACAATGAAAAAATACTTCAGTAATTCTATCTGCTTAGAAAATCAGAATAATCTCTTTTGATTATTTATCTGTTAGCAGAACCAACTTTTTTTCTGCTTAAAACTCTTCTCTTCCATTATCTTAGCATCTTATCTCAAATATCAAACAATTCAGATATTTAACAAGTCATACTTTGTTAATAAGGTTGCAACTTGATAATTCATTATTTTACCGTTTTGAGATGCATAACAAGCCAAGAATTCTTCAGTCTTATGAATTCTGGAAGAAAAATTTAGAAAATTTAATCTCTCACACAATACTAATGATGCAGATTGAAGTTGTTAAAGTATACAAGATTTTTTTTTTCTTTTTTTTAAAATATTTTAAGTGCTTTACGCTTTTAGATAGTTAGGGAATTCTTTTCTGAAAAGAAATACGCTTTATTATTTTAATTATGATATGTATTTTACTCAGTTTATTCGGTCTTGCAAAACACAGATCAGCCTCTTCAACTTTTACTTACAATCCAAAAATAACCTTTCATAAAATGGATAGTTCTTTCCAAATGCTCTCCTTAGAATCTACCTAAATTTCTTCAGGGCATAATTTAGACATTCACAGTCTTTTCACTCCATGTCAATAGAGTGATGGCACTCCAAATCCGTCCAGTTTATATCCATAAAATGGGCGAAAGAAGTTTAGAATATATGTATAATATATAGGGCCAGAAGGTGGCGTTGAGTGTTCATGAATGACCAACCTAAACGGATTGTTTAAAAATAAAATGACATGGAGTGCCACAACTCCATTGTCATGGAGTGACGATGAATAATCAGCTTAAATTCTGTGTAAATTAGAGCAAAATATTATGATAGTTAACTTATCTAAACCTTCGTATGAAATTAGTATCATTTTGAATAGCTTCAAATACGCAACCACGTCATACAGAAATACTTGAAATTATTCGAGTTATTTCAAAAAATTACTACTTATTTTATATGAATAATGGTTTTTTTGAATTAGACCAATTCTTCATATATCATTTTATATATTTTTTGTTGTTTTTAATATTTTATTTAATTTTTTTTCTAATAGATTTTGTGATTTTGTATAATCATGGTTTATTAATATGCTAATAAAACTTTTATTTACAGATACATGTTCACTATCGTAAGCTACCTCATTGGCGTCTTCATTTTTGCTACTATAGTAGGTAAGTAAAAAGGAAGATGGCGAATATTTTTCTTCTGGAGATCCATAAATCAGTCTGCTTTTCTAATATAGTCTACATTTTTGTACGATTTTGAAACTGTGCCGGTGTCTTACCGCGAAAGCATTTCTTTCTCATTTCTTATAAAGCGTCTTTATGAGAGCTGTAATTACTCTAGATAGCAAAACCAAATCGACTTTTCATAGCAAAGATGATGTTTCGCGTGGTATTTGTGAGACAGAGCACTGATAAAGGAAAATCTCGCCTTTATTTTATTGCATTGTTATAAAGATAATTGTTTTTTAATAAATTGTCATCTATATTTGGATATGTAATAATAACGGCAAAAAAAAAGCTCCCACTCAGAAAGCTTTAAAAAAATTTCTGAGAAATAATGTCTCAAGGATTTTATAAGTTTCAAAAAAATTAAAAAACAATTATAACTTTAAGCCCATAACTATGGAAATACTTTTTTGAAAGATAATAAATGATAATGGATGAAATTCAAATATGTGAAAGAATATGCTTATAAAGGTGTCCAAAAAAAGTGGAGCGGATTTTTATGTCTCTAAATTTTACACTAGGCATATACTTCCAATTATGAAGTTTCAGTGCATAAAGTGAGTTCGACTTCTAAAAATAAGAATGATAAAGAAAATTTTAAAAAATTAAATTTTTATACGTACTAGTCAGGAAAACGTGATAATGAGTAAAATTTTTTCTTACATTCCTCTATTTAAATACAAAATTTCACTTTACTATCATTAAAATTGTCAGATATACGTTATTTTTAAATTTAAAGGGACTAATTACACATTTAGATGAAAAAATCTATTCCAAAAATGCAAATTAGGGAAAAAAAGAAAATTTTTCGTACATGAATATTTGTCTAATAGCATATCATCCGATTATCATGACTTCAACGAAATTTGCTAATAATGCATAATGTTGTTGTTCTGTTCACTTTCATTGGTCGACCGTTGCAATTTTCAAAAGATAAGGACAAAAAAAGAAACTTAAGAAAATAAATATTTAAGATATCTCAGAAAAGTTCTGCAATATCGAGCAAAAAAAAAAGAATTCTTTTCTAGCACTCAATGTTTTCTGAAAGAATTATATATATATATATCAATAACAATTTGGTTGTCTTAACTATTTATACTGCAAGTAGTCGTAAAGCCGGTCTAGTTACAGAAAAATATAAATGTCGACTCTGAACTGTCAGCATCCTTCTAGGAAATATGTTTATCGAATGTTTTAGTGATTACAAGCTACAAGATAATTGTAATTGACATTTTGATATACTTTTCAAGTTACTCTCGTGTTAGTATACGAACTATTCAGTCTTGAACTGAATATTTAAAAACACAGTGTAGAGATTATTTCTACGTATTATAATACCCATGACGTATACGCATCTATTCAGTATTCATGAAATTTATAGGTTGATACAACAATTATATAAGCAACTACACTAACGAAAACTAGAATTTTATAACTGGCCTCACTTTATTCAAAATCAAATCCTTTGTCCCAGAAAACTGCTAACTTAATGACAAACAATTTATACTAATAAACAGTGAGCGTTACAGAAATTTCACTTTCATTCACCTATATGTTAAAGTTACCGATGCATTTAATTCTACTCATTCAAATATTAAATTATGACGTCAGCAGATCTTTGAATAATATTTCATTTGGTGGCATTATGGAAAAGTATATCGTGCCCAAAGTAGTGGATTATTATTCTAAAATATTATAATGGGTTTCCTAAAATTAACAAAATTTGAATTTGCCACCATTCGTGCAGTTAAGTATTCGTAAACCTATTAAATAACCATTTGACAGCTGATAGTTTAGGGTTAGTAAAAATGGAGCATTACAAGATATAACAGAACAGAACGCCGTCTCATACCCCCGTATCCGTGACCATTCTGGTCATTGAACGGTTTGGTGTGCATGTTACTGGAATTATATTTAATTAACAAAATATTTACAGTAGGAAAACGGAACAAAAATAACTATTTACAGAATTTACAATTGTATAAAAAATTATATTGAGATGAGACTGTTTACATAATTTTTCAACTTAGAAATACAATTTGTAATAATAAACTTGGAAATATAATGCTGAGAGATAAAATGTGTAAAAATATACATATAATCTGTGTTCACTTATTTTTTATGATATAGTAGATCATAATGCAGTTTTTAAAAAAATCAGATGAAAAATAATTTGTGAAATGGAAATGAAGAGAATCTCTGTTTGATTGAAATGTATGACAGGAGACTGCTGTGCTTGTTTTTTTCCCTTAGTCTTTTTTGGTGTGAAACTTGATGTTGAGAGCTATGGAGGCAAGAATAGGTCTCCATTTTCACTTATAAATTTGATTATACTGTGGATATTTTGCCTGGAAAGGAAACACGATAGAACAGCGTGTTATAGCAAAATTTGAACTAAATATAAAAAAAAACAGATTTTTTTATTGTTATATTTTTTAATCGCAAAGTACAAAGGATAGTACAAATGGAATAATAGTGCAAATGGCCTCTACGGCTTTGCTGGCACATACTCACTTTTTTGTCGAAATTTTCCATGACATTTTGCGTAGATGTCGCGAAATTTCGTTGTTGCAACTTTGAATTTCCTCTTTCAATGCACGCGTGCTTGTGGCATAAACCTTTGACATAAAATAACTCCATAAAAATTCCAATGGTATTATTAAGGGGCAAGTTCTGAAATTTTTGAATTGTGGGCTCTAGACTTTTATTATTTTTGAAATATTGTTCAACAATAAAAACACGTTGCTCTATCGTGTCATCCATTTTTATTAACCTTAAACTATCAACAGTCAAACGGTTTTTTAATAGGGTTGCCAATACTTTACTGTACGAATGGTGGCAAATTCAAATCTTTTGTTAATTTTGGGACACCCTTTATTATACTAAAATTATTTATGTCAATTATGGAATATTTCATAACTTACATTTATGCATTAATTTTCTTTACATTACTTTACTCTATTCATTAATCCATCACTTCATTCTTCCCATTTGTTTTATTGCCCATTTTTATCTATAAATAGAAATCAAAGAAAATAAATTTCTCTTCTAAACTGTATATTCTTAAAATTATTCTAATTTACCTCTAAACTGGTTGTTAAGTTGTGATACTTTCGAAAGTTTTGTTTTTCTTCAATGAACTTTTACATTTCTAGTAATTTCATCTGAGAATTTCGAGCAAAAAATAAAGTATCTACATTTATTTTTTTTATAAATAATGAATTCACTGAAAAAAATTCTTGAATTTTTATCAGGGAAGAATTTCTTTACTTTATAAAGAAACGCATCGGAAAAAAATATTTTTTCGTCCCAAGCCTTTCTCGGGTAATTGTTTTATCCTTTTTCACCTTTTAGTAGAGTTGATTCAATTTCTTTCGTACTTGAACAATTCTTAAACGAAGAATTTTTTAACTAGCGACTCAGAAACTCATCTTAAGGAATGGCATTTTCTGATAATAGTGTCTGTATTGTTAGACTTCGAAATACGGTGCAATTTATATTTTTTTCGCTTTGATATATTTGAATTGATAGAAACAATGAAAGGCTTTCACATATATATATATAAATTCTAATTCAGTATCTTTATGATTCTTAATATGGTTTTCATTACTTTGGAATTTGTTTCTTAAGGACTAGAACTGAAGACACTATGATCTGTTTGTAAAGGAAGTAGCTCAAATATCATAAAATTTATTGTTTATAATTTCAGAATTAAAGATTAAATAAATTATGCTGAACGTCGATTTTAATATCTTCCAGTAGCCTAGAGATTTATGGAATGTGGTCTGAAATGTCTTCGCATCTATACTTTCCTATGTATTTATTCATCTTCTCCAGTAATGAATCTTTAATGTTAGTGATGGGTTTTAATAAAGTTCATAGTACATAAGTATCCAAATTTCATAATTTTATCATATTATCACAATTATTTACAAATATTCATTTTTAGAAATCTGAAACTAACAATTCTATAGAAAAAACGAGCGCATTTTAAGGTTCCGTAATATGTCACTTTTATTTTTCATTTTTATTTAGACATAATATTCCTCATTTAAATTAAAAGAATGAAATGAGACTGTCACTTAAAATAATATTAGATTTAAAAGTTACTACTTTAAATTATATTATTTCAATTCTTACTTAAAGTATTAATGGGCAGTTTAAAATGATTATCCTTAATAATGTGAGCAAAAATTATTTTTCAACAAACATATAGAAACTCTTGTTTATTATTATAATTAATAAACACATGAAATAAATTCTTGAGATTAATTAGCATAAAACTTGTTGATTTTTATATATATTTTTCTTTATTTCGTTAAATAAGAAATCGAAATCAATATATTTTTGCTTATTTTTTACAGGTCAAGTTGGAACAGTGATAACAAACAGAAACGCAAGCCGTTTGGAATTTGAACGACTTTTGGTAAATAATTATTACGTTTCATTATTTAACAAGATTAAAAATAATTAAATAAAATTGTAACATTTAAAATCACAATGAAGACGATCTTTTACCAAGTATGCCTTAGAATGAAATAGTTATATATTTATCTAAAATATGATATCCAACAAATGAACGTTATTTCCATATTTTTGAAGAGTTAGTTAATACCTCGGTGATATTTTCCCTACAGGATGGAGCTAAGCTTTACATGCGTCACCATAAAGTACCAAGAAACATGCAACGCAGAGTTCAAAGATGGTACGACTATTCATGGTCAAGGTAAGTGACCTGAAAATATATTTAATTTCTTTATAATCGTCTTTCTTTTTTTATATTTCTTCTTTCGTTAATCTTTCTTTATATTTCTTCATTGCTTCACACTATTTACATTACTTGGAAATTAAAACTGAAAATTAAGAATTACATAAAGAAATAGAATGGAAACATAAGAATTAAATATTTGGCAAATAATTCTTTGTAACAGACACATCTCCCATCTAATCAATCGTAAACAATTGTGTGCTCTTTTTACGCCTTAGGAAATTTAAATGACTATCGCTGAAATCCAAAAATAAAATCGGTGGACAGCTCCTTCTAGTTCATCTAGTAGACTTTTCAGGTTATATTTTCTTATGTATGTAGTTTTGGCTTGTATTATGTCCCCTACCTAATCTCATAATTTATACACTGAATCTATATACTTATATTTTGAGTATCCCTATAATTTGTAAATTTATATTTTTAATCCATAAAAGGTTGAACAATTTTTATTTAAAAAAAATTCGCTGATTTATTTTATTTTTAATTTTATATATTTATATTTATTATTAAAGAAATAGTTTAAATATAAAAGTATTTCTTTATTTTCTATAATAGTTTATCTAATTTTTAATGCGGTAATTTAATTCAAATTCAATTTCGATTCCAGGGGTCGCATGCAAGGCGGTGGCGATATCAACTCGGCACTAGGAATCCTACCCGATAAACTGAAGACAGAACTCGCCTTGCACGTCAATCTCAAGACACTTAAGAAGGTAAGGTCATTCAAATTATATAGTACACAATCAAGCATAGGTAAAAATTAAAATTACACTAATTTAAGGCGTATTTTCTACGTTTTTCTGAAATTAATATGGTGCAGAAGGTATCTTAATAAATTTGTGAAAAACAGTCCTACAACATTATCAATTTAAGTGAGTCACTTGAACACAAATAGTCACAAAATGGATTTAATTGAACTAAATTTATATAATGGTTACTGCTTTACTGCTGAAGAACAAGAATTTCAATTGATAAAGCCAAAGACATCTACCATGTTATATGATTCAAAATAGTGCATTTGTCAAGAAAATGAGAACAAAGGCAATTTGAGAGCATTAAAAAACATTTTTTTATTATTATTTTATTTAAAATAGTGTGTGTGTGTGTGTGTGTGTGTGTGTGTGTGTGTGTGTGTGTGTGTGTGTGTGTGTGTGTGTGTGTGTGTGTGTGTGTGTGTGTGTGTGTGTGTGTGTGTGTGTGTGTGTGTGTGTGTGTGTGTGTGTGTTAAATCTCTTTCGTGTAGTTTTTCTTTAA
Source organism: Argiope bruennichi (assembly GCF_947563725.1). Classification (NCBI taxonomy): domain Eukaryota; kingdom Metazoa; phylum Arthropoda; class Arachnida; order Araneae; family Araneidae; genus Argiope; species Argiope bruennichi. The sequence continues at coordinate 98,539,614 of NC_079152.1, read as the reverse complement.
TACCAAATAATTAAAATTATAAAAATTTGCAATAAAAAACAAATTTTAGAATTTTTTTAATCGGACATGAGGTTTAATTTTACTACCTCTGCACTGTCTGTTTACAGAGCAACAAGTACTAATAGAGGAAGTTTAAATCCTTTTATCAATCATTAACACGTTCATTTAATCTTTCTATTCTATGCATTTTACTATCTAGGATTTTTAGCTCTACGAGTGAGCTAGGGTTCATTTTCATAGTAACTGGTATTTAGTACTGAAAATTTAATTCATTCCAGTTAGATTTTTCCCCTCTAATCCAGCTCTTACTTTATCCAGCTTTCAACTTGTAATTCTATTCTTACTTTATTTAGCATAGCTAACATTTAGATCATTCTTCATAACGTGACGATTTACTTTATATATTTAATTTCGCTATTTAAAGAAGAATACGATTTTTCTTTTTATTATCTATTTGATGATTATTAAAAGACATATATTAAGAAAGATAAAAGATTCTTCGAGCTAACTAGAAACACAAATAATTTTTTTTCTTTTACTGCAATAAAACGAATCAATATTAATTTTTTATCACGAACACCACTGACACTAATTTTCCGTTACAGGTTAGTATTTTCCAGGAATGTCAGCCAGAATTTTTACATGACTTGGTGCTCAAGATGAGGGCTTACATCTTCACCCCGGGGGATCTCATTTGTCGGAAAGGAGAAGTGGCCAGAGAAATGTTCATCATTGCAGATGGTATATTAGAAGTCATCAGGTAAGGACTGTCAGAAAATCTACTAGTTGATTGCGGTGTATCTGTGTAAGCGTATGCGTGTTGATACTCCACAGAGTAGATCATCTGATTTGCAGCAGCCAATACACATATACTTAAAACGATAGGATCTTATTTGTTATTTCGAGCAGAAATTTTTGTTTTTTACTTTTTAATTAATTTAAAATTAGCAAGATTTCCACATTTTTCTTAACTTCCAAAAATATTATTTCACATACTCTCTTTTTTAGACTTAATAAAAAAAAAAATTTTAAAATTACTCTTGATCTGCGAATTTACTTAACCTCCTAATTAAACAACCTAATTAGGAGGTTATCTAATTAGGTTGTCCTACTACAACCTCCTGAACCCTGCTTAACCTCCTAATTAGAAAAAACCTATTTGGGACATTTTTATTATTTCAATCCTTGTAATAACATAAAAAGTACCTTAAAGAGTTTCCAAATAATTTTACTCCTTTAATTTTAATTTCAATCACTTAATATTTTTGTTTAATTGCAGATTTAAATACTAAAAATTTCGAAATAAAAATTAAAGATGATTGAAACTTTTCGACCGAATATCATAGAATCGTATTGTTTTAAGACTTTTTTGCGCATTTTTGTGTTGTTTTTAAAATTTATTCACACGAAAAGGCCCAAAAAATTACTTTTAATATCGTCGCTACAAACGTGTGCATAAACATAGTTGTTGAAACAATGAAAAGCATTGCATTAAAATACAATGTAAATGTTTAAAAATATTTTTAAACATTTCTTAAAATTAAATTAAAAAATGTATATAAATATCGAACTTTTGAACACATTAATCACAATTACGTTTAATAATAGATTTTTTTATTGAAAAGAAAAAAATTATCTCGAATTCAGGATAAAAAATTAAAGAAGATTTAAACTTCTCAACCGAATGTCATGTAATCGTATTATTTCAAGATTAATTCTTATATCTTTGTTTTGTTTCTAAAGTTTATTCATTCAAAAACTACTTTTAATATCGTCGCTACGAGCGTGTGCATAAACTCAGTTACTGAAACAATGGAATGCACTGCAGTACAATACTTTTAAAAATAAATTTCAATATTTCTTGAAGTTAAATTTTTAAAAATTGTATGAAAATAAAATACATTTCGCTAAATATTTTTGGAATTTAAGTGATATAAAAATGATTCATTAAATATAACATCAGCTACTTCTTTTACAATTTTATATTTCGGAATAATATCTATCTATTTAAGGATTTAAAAATGAAAGAAAATTTCGCTTCAAAACCAATAATGTAAGTTAATACTTTTTTAAGGCAATCTTAATTAGATGGTAAAATAATTTTTATTTCCTTTTATAACCTTGATTTTCAGAATTAAAGAGATATTTTTCTAATTACGAAAATTCTAATTCCGTATCTTTACATTTTTATTTCTTAAAAATTCAGGCTAAATAAACTGTAACGGAGATAAGCAGTATCATCGAACTAAAATTAAACTTTTGCTTTTATTTTTACATGTAATTATTTTTGCAATTTTGAAAAAAGTAGAATAAATCTTAGAACATCTTTAATTTTACCAGCTCATTGTTAAGATTTTGCTAGTTAATCTTTTTTTAAGCTTGTTTTTTAACGTTGCAGCTGATCTTCTAGTACTTTTATAAAGAAAGAGAGAAACAAATTGTTCTTCTAAAAATATCTCATGGAATTACTAATTAGATTCAATTTATAACGTATGTGGTTTGATTCATTAAATAGAAAGAAAATGAAGATGTATTGGTTTTGCAATTCGAATTGATTTAATTGCACAGGACTTTATAAATATTATACATTACGATTTCATAACTGATGAATTTAAATATGATCTTTTATATTCCTGATATTATTTTTGATTCATAGTACTTTAATTTTTCATTAATTAGGTTTCCTAACAATACGTGTATAAACACTATACACATATTGTTAGGGCTTAAACTAATAAAATCTATTTAAAATCTCCTTATATTTTCTGAAATCACAGTTGTTCACAAGATTTTATTTACAAAATTTAATTATTGACCTTTTCTTAAAAAAAGTTGTACTCCGCAGTATAAAAGCTATAAAACATTGCTGAATGTTTGCAATCTTAATTAATGTATGAGTTTTATAAAACAATTAATATTTTGAATATTTAGAAATATTTTAAATTCCCAAAATAGAATTTCTAAATTATGAAAGATTTTTCTTTTATATTTATTTACTTACTACCCTCTCGTTCTTACTTTTTTACCGTTGTTGAGGTTGAATTTGAAATCCAAAATACTTAATTATTGGAATACTAGACAAAACTGTCTTATAACAAAATACTATATGGTTTGTAATATTTTTAAATTCTTTTTAGTTGAAACATATTTCTTTAAACAGATAATCCAATTGATTTGAAACTACTAAATTTGTATAATGGTTTTAAATAATCGAGTTGATTACAGTAATTGGGTTTTTAAGTATAAATATAATATTTATATTAAAACTTTTATGTTTTATTTGAATTTTCTTTCTTTTGAGAGACAAAACTTTCTAAAAATATCTCTATTTCTAATTCTTCACTTAATTAAAATGCTGACTTATGCCGTTTAATTCCCCAGTTAAATAGAATATTTGATCAAAAGCGGTTTTGATCATTTTTAATATTTTTCAGAAAAATAACGTTAGCGAAAATGCATAGCTAAGAAAAATGTCGAAATATATCATAATCCACCATTTTAAAATCAAATGAAAAATTCTTTTATTTAAGATTTCTGAAATATGAATTTTACAATATCATTTATTCTTTAATTTTAACCTAAAGTTCCATTTTATGTTTATGTAGTCGTGTTGTTATACATCTCCAAACTTCCATTTTATGTTTATGTAGTCGTGTTGTTATACATCTCCAAACTTTCTTACTTCGTTTCTTATGACTAGTGGACTTAATTCTTAATTCAAAATGATTATTATGATTTATTAGAATTAAAAAGTTATTTTACAAGAATTCTAACAAAAATATTATGATTTAAACTATATAAAATGAATCCATTAATAAAAAAGTAAGTTCAAAATCAAAAACAATTATCTTACTTATTACTTCATATTACCCAGAATATTAGTAGAGATATCAGTTCAAAATGCAAATTGTATGAAAATAATTTGGGCCATCCTTTTGAATAAATCAAATTATTTTATCATAACTCATTTTTATTATAATGAATTTAAATTTGTATTTTTTATAGTGAATTCAAATTTTGTGGCATCCGCTATAAATTGTTATTGATTATATATATAAATTGAAAACTAAAAGTGGTAAATTTGCAAGTGCTAAAAGCGATAAGCGCTTAGAATTATCACAATAACTGGCATCTTTATTCGCTATTTCGAATTATATAGAAGATTACAGTGTCTTTTTTCACGTTTATTTTATATTTTTTTATTTACTACTTTTACTACTTACTTTATTTATTACTTTTATTCTTCGATTATTATAGTTAGTGTGAAAGTCGAATTAGTTGTAAGTTCTTTGCTTCATTTGATATTATTTCTGAAAAGACAAGAAAGTGATATTATACAGAAATAATGTAAGAAATAATTTAAAATCTGTTATTTTTACAGTGAAACTGGAAAAGTTCTAACCCAAATGAAAGCAGGAGACTTTTTTGGAGAAATTGGTATTCTGAATTTAGATGGCTTTAATAGGTATGAATTGTCAATACATTTGTTTTTAATTCAAAAATAATAATAAATTTTATCACAAATTTTGTGAAAATAAATATATTAGCATTCATAGAAACTGCTACAGAACAGAACGCCGTCTCATACCCCCGTATCCGTGATCATTCTGGTCACTGAATGGTTTAGTGGGCATGTTACGGGAATTTTATTTAAGCACCAAAATATTTACAGTAGAAAGAAACAAAAATAACTATATACAGAATTTATAAGCATATAAAAAAATGATATTGAGATGAAACCATTACAAAGATTTTCAACTTTGAAAAATTATTTGGAATAAAAATATGCTGAAAGATAAAATGTGTAAAAATATACATATATTCTGTGTTTACTTATTTTTATGACATAGAAGATGAGGATGCAGTTATAAAAATCAAATGAGAAATAATTTGGTTAATCGAAATGAAGAGAGACTTTATTTGGTTGAAATTTATGAATGCAAATGTATGATAGGAGACTGCGGTGCTTGTTTTTTTCATCTTTAGTATGACACTGGATGTTGAGAGTTAGGGAGGCAAGAATAGATCCCTTTTTCACTTATAAATTCAATTATCCTGTAGATTTTTTTTTTGCCTGGAAAGGGAGTTGCTGGCGACTTTTTTCGGCCATTCTTGTTCATGGCTTGGTGATGGTTTTTTCATATGCCAAGAGATTGTGAGGATGCATTCAGTAGCATAATGAAGTGCCGTGTCAATCCCACCACAACTGCATTTGTCACTCTCAGACAGATTGAACCTTTTGAGGTAGGCTGGAAAAGGACCGTGTTCTGAAAAGAAAATAATAACCTCTCTGATACAGTTAGTGGGATGTAGGTTAACTAAAGATAGGATATTAAAAAATTTTCTGTCTGTGTCACTAGAAACTGCTACAACAAAAAAAAAATTATTGACTGAAGAAACACTTTCAACAACTTTTTTTCATGAACAACATCATTTAAATAAAGTAAGATTTGGTAAGATTTTGGCTAATGACGATACTTTTCCGTTAGCCGGACGTAAGCGAAAAATCGCCAAATAATGTAGAATTCCGCCAAATTGGCATTTGATTCACAATTCGTTAGCCGAGCACAAGCGAAAAATTGCCAAATAATGTAGAATTTCACCAAATTTCCTACGCCAAATTCGCGCGTTTGGTTCACAATTGGCGACATTTGAGCCCGGCTAACTTAAAAGTAGCCGAATGACATCCACTAAATTAAACGAAAAGCAAATGTACAGAATGGGCGCAATTAAATATTGAATTATAATAATATATAATAAATCAATATAAAGGAAGCACTAGAATAAACGCATTCCTAATCCCTTTTCCTAATTTAATACAGTTTTGTATACATAATATTTAGATAATTAAGAAAAATTAAAAAATGATTATTTCCCCAGTCAGGGACAAAAATGGCATACATGCCGAATTTGGGCAATAAAGAACAATAAAAAACTTTTATGTCATTGATTAAAATTCAATGAACATTTTAATGCAGAAACAATATTTAACCAATCGAGATATCAAATATATTAATAAAATTAACGTTTAATAATTTAACTTACAGGATAAAATTTCACAAAAAGAATCCACTTACCTGAATGAATTAGTAATAATTATATATACATAGTAATGCTAAGATTCTCTTAAAAGAGGAAACTTTGGGATAGAAATGTCGTTTAAAAGTATTTTTGAAATGTTCAATCAAGGCCTATAAAAGATTATTTTAAAGATGCAACCACTGGATCCTTTTATTTGCGTCGATAATTTATTTTATTCCAAATATTTCATCATTCGCATTCTCATTCACAGTCTATCTACATTAAATTAGAGTTAAAATATACATATTAACTTTTCTTAAAGCTTATGTAATAATTTGTTCTTGTTTGAAATTCAAGCGCTAATTCACTGAAATCTGCATCAATGATAGTCAATTAAAGGTACTATTATTAAATGTGTTTTTCTTGTGCAAGCAATAAAAATCCTGAATTTTGATGAGTTATTTTAACCTTTCTGAAAATATAGTTAAATTTATAAATACTCATATGGTAATTTCATAATTAATTCATCTAGATATTACTTGGATTAATTATTATATTTCCATCTTTTACAAAGAAAATAATTTAATATTTTACACTTGAAAGGCAAAAACGTAGTCTGAAAATATTAGAAAGTAGGAACGCCAATGTTATATTTTTGTATTAATCTTTTGAATTAACGGCAGTTACGAAATATTTATTAACGGATAACTTTAACTAAATTTTAAAGATATATGCAATTTGCTATTTATTTTAAAATGCAAGCAAAGGTTGTGAAGTGAATAATACATCTTAGATATTTTCCATTTCTAGCATCGAAATATTAAAACATTGCTTACAGTCTAATCTGAAAGTGCTTAATCATTATCGTTTTGATCAAAAACAATTTCAGTAGGCTATTTATCTCCATTTATGACCCTTAGCAGCTAAGCCATTATTAGAATTCTTATATATTCTTTAAGTACTATTAGAATAAGAAAAATTGTCAACATAATTGCACTACGTCAAGCCTATCTCGTAATAATGCAAATACTCGTTGTGTAAATAGAAAAAGATGTAAAAATAAATGTGAATATAATTATGTTGAATGTTATATATATTTCATTTTCCTCGTCTATATCTTAAAACTTAAATAAACAGATTTTTTTTATCAATAACAAATAAAATGAACAGAAATGCTAGATTATTTGATTTGTGTATACCCATCTAAAGTCTTACATTGAGGTAAAAAGTTTTTAGCAGAATTACAAACCTTTTCTACGGCTATACTGCATTTTCAAATGACAATAAAAAAAAATGACTCATGACTGCAATTTCTTTTAATACATTTAAAATGTCGCTTTTCACTCCTAAAATATTTATTTTAGCATTTAATGAAACTTTATATACAGCAGGAAATGACTGGAATAAAATTGATAATTTTCTGATTTTAATTGTATACCATTTATATAATTCTACAGAGCTGACTGAAAATTTTTCAATTTTTTCATGTGATTTACTGATTTAATGTTGTTTATTTTCTAAAATTAGTATGCATTATTATATTTAATTTGATGTTCTTATGTATTAAAGGCGCACAGCGGATGTTCGATCAGTTGGCTACTCAGAACTATTCAGTTTATCAAGAGAAGATATACTTGCTGCAATGAAAGATTATCCTGAAGCTCAGGTAAATTGTTTGAACTACGTATTGAAAATCCGATAAGTGCTTGAAAGATATTAAAATATATAACTGTTTTACCATCAATTAAATTAAATTTAAACAAATTATTATTTTAGTTAAAAAAATATTTCAAACGTTTAATACACTCTTAAATGGATGCATCTGATAGCTTCATTTTAGAAAAAGAGAGTACGATGTTATGTGTAGCTTGTTAAGTAAAATTCGTACAAAATGTTTTTATATGATGTGTAATAAATATTTGCGGAATGTGTAATGAATACATTTTCTACAAAGTTTGTGAAACATGAACAACAATGCAATAATTAGAATAAAGGCTACAGGCAATAAAATCAGAATAATTCACTTAACAAATTAATATACTACTGTAAAAAATGCAAAAAATAACATCTAGAAATCTCTCAAAGCTTTATTTTACGTTTAACTATATAATTTAATAGTATAAAGATTTTTTTAACTGTAATAAAAAAAATATTCTTCTGAATGAAAATAATTCCAACTGTTCTTTTTATTTAATTTTCTTCCTAATTTTTCTGTATTCCTTGTGGGAAAATAGTTAGTTAATCATACAGAAATTTAATTTTAATTACTTCACAATAATTTCATCATTTTAATTAAATTTAATAATGCAAAATGACAAAATTATCTGTAACATCTGATATTCTATTAATGAACATTAACCTTTTATAATAAATATTATGGATTCATTCTAATCAAATAAATTATCATTTATTAATTAATACATAATAAATAATATTTAATTTTATTATAATTTGAATATATCAATAATAGGATGTATCCTATTTTAATAGAGTTCATCCCTTTTACATTAAAAACACTTGATTAAAATATTTGCTCAAATCACCTAACCACACGTCGTCTTTTCTCTGAGCTAGGATATTACTTCTTTTTTTTTTCATACAAGATCCACTTCTAATTTCCAAATTAAGTTGGTAATGCACATTTTACGCACATTGAATTATCATGAATTGATTCAATACATATATGCTAGCATTTTTTCTTCGAAATAAATTTAATAAATCTAATTTTTTTATTTAAATTTCCACACAAAAAAATGTGAACTAAAAAACTGTTCGTTAAACAGCCACCATTAGGGCATCATTCGAATTCGCCGATTCCCCAATTTGCAGACAGGCATTTCTCTATTTCATCTGTAATATATGTCTTCTTAACGATCGTTGAAAGCGTTATGCTAATGCAATTCTCCTCTTTGATGGCCCAAGTCGAGAGGGGATAATGAAATAGCGCTGAATATTCAAGGGGATTCGGTCATGGAAACCTCAAACCGTTATTAGGTGGAATAATGAATCCTTGTTCATTAGGGAGGGCTAGATTAAAAGCGCTCCGACCACACCGATATTATTAGTGTTTGCTAATAGGTATGAATTCCACGGTACTGCATTAGTTAAAGTCGGTAGCTTTAAATGGATGGAACATATTCGATTTAAAGTATCTAGTCTTCCTTTCAATAGCAAAATGATTTTTTTTAAAGAAAGTTCATTTTAGTTTAATCAGTGCATTACTCTTATTAAATTATTGAAATCTTCTATAGTTATGATCTACGAACCAAAATCATTCCAAGTGGCTGTAGTAAAAATAGAATTGTAAAAACTTTGGTAATAACAGCTTCAAACATATTCTTTGGAGTATTAAGTATCCATAATTAAAACCAGGTAAGAGTGGTGTCTCCAAAACTTTCTCCCGAATGTGGATTGAAATTTTAAAAAATGTTAATTATAATCAAATATTACTTTATGTTGCATCGCAAGTAACATTTTCACTGTATTTGATACATTGATTAAATATATTACTTAAACCAGCTGGAAATGATATATCCGCAAAACTTTCTTAGTTATCTCTAATAAACTTGTTATACCAGTGAACTTGCATGGCATTGGTGTACAATAATTATAAAATATTAACTTTTGACGTGAATTTACCAATTTATTGAATCTATCATGTGATCCTTAGCTAGTTATTTCGTAATAAATCCTTGGCATGCCCTTAATAGTATCCGAAAATCGAATTCGTACTGCAGACGCGTTTTTCTCAAACGATTGAAACAAATATATGACACAAAACTTATTTGTAATCACAAAATCATGCACCAAAATTTCATATTTAATTACTAGCCGCATTTGGCGACCAGCCGGTTCGCCAATCTTAATGCACGTTAAAATTGTAATAATTAAATATTTTATGGAACTCCCATTTTAATTGCTTCTTCATTAAAATATTTTAAAACTTCAAATTTTAATAGTCATATAATTCACTCATAATATTATAAAGGCCTTAAGCCATAATGTAATATATATCTCTCTAATTTTCTGTTAGCTCCCGTAGAATTTATGCTTTAAATTAAAGTGGAAATGATTACACTGCAATAAATATAATAATATTTTTTGTTACTGAAAGGAAGCATTTTTTTAGAAAAATATGAGTACTGAAAACAGAGTTGCTGAGTATTTAAATTTTATGGGCACTAAAGAATATCTTTCTTAATTTATATAATATCTCAAGAATTTGTCAACAAAATTTTCTCAGATTCATCAAGAACGGATCGATTCATTAACAATGTTTAGTTTTAAATGCATCAAACACTAAAAAAATAAACAGAATCGTTTTAAATAGTCTATCGAAAACATATTAAACCTTCAAAACCAAGTCCGTATCCGTTGAAAATGCTTGTCAACAATCAGAACACAATGCGCATGCGCGAATTTTCAACGCCAATTATGGTAACGCAAATGCGTGAATTTTCTACTCCAGATGTCCAAAATGCCCAGTTTTGTCAAAATTTAGAGTTCGAATTTTTTGACAATTAATATTTTTTCTGTATACTACTTATGCAAGAAAGTAAAAAAAAACTATTGATCTAAAACTTTTCTTTAAAATGTCTTTATTGTTTCGCTAAACTTATCTTTCTTTTTTCTTTTTGTCTAACTTACAGTGCTTCGTTTGTCTAGTTGATCTAAGAATTAAGCATTTGGATTCCGCTTGAGTGAAAGAATAGGAGGAGCTTAAATCTGCATCGTTGTTTATGAAAAAGCGCATAGCTGATTCATTGCCGCTTACTATTAACAGTGGCTAATTTAAATATTTTTCTACATACAATGAGGTCCCTTTTTTTTTAAGGTGGTCGATTTAATTTTAAATAACAGCACATTTTTTATATGTTAAGAATTTATTTTTTATTAATATCTTGTATTTTATTAACTTAATAAATATAAATTTTTATTTATCTATCATGGCTCCAAATTTGATGCAGTATCCCTGTTTCTGCACAGTATTATAGAAGTAGATATTCGGTTTTATGAACTGTATAATAACGAAGTAAAATTAACGAAACATATTGGAATCAATCAGTTATGCTTGATAAAGTATTAAAAATAGCCTAATATTTTAACTTTTACAGAATTTATAATTTTTCATACTTATTTATTCAGTAACAAAGAAAATAAAGTTTTCAAAACGATCTACTTGCGGCCCTCTTCAACCTAGCGGCTTCAGGTTGTGTTCATTATCAATTAAATTTCTAAATTATTCAACTTTTCTTTATAAGGATATTTGAACTCATTGTGTATAAGACACGTAACACAAGAGCTTTCGTTATCTTCATTGTAGTTATACATCTTCCCAATAACAGGTTTACTTAAAATTCAATTTTAAAGTGAAACCTTAAAGTTAAAACCTTTCATTTTTTCTTATTTTACTAGAGCAAGAGCAACTGAATTTTTAGCAACCAATAATAATTATAGTGGTGTTTTTTCTGAAACTACAATGTAAATTCTCATGTTCTTAGTAAGGCAAAAAGAAATATTTATAGATTCTAGTGGTTAAAAAAATTTGGCAGGGGGGGGGGTATTTGATTTTTTGGGTATTTGATTGAGCTGCTTGTTAGACGAAGATCTTTATTCTGTAGTTTCTAACACTGGAAGAAAACGGATGATTAAATATTTTTACAAACATTGAAAACTCTTTGAGTTTTATAACACCAATAAAAGGTATTATGCATAAAATTATTTTTAAAAATTTGACAAAAATTTTTTTAAAAATGTGAACGACAGCAAAATTGATGTCAAGGATTTTATTTTTCAATTTATCGACCTGAATACTGGTCTCTGTCATTTGATTTATTTCTAATGGGATGTGATTTTTTTTATGTTAATATTTGAAAATGTGTTAAAATTTTAACCCATTTTTTTTTTTTTTTTTTTTTTTTTTTGCTTCGCTTACAAAAAAAAATGAATGCTACTTCGTTTTGTTTTCTATTGTAGGATATATTGCAAACAATGGGACGTAAACGTTTGATGGAAGCACGCTTAGCAGCTACTATCAATAGAACTGGCAACCCGAACGAACCCATTTTACCTACTTCCCTACAAGAACAAGCAGAATTATCTGAGTCACCTAAAGCCCGATCTACGGTTACTAAGCTCAAAGATGTTCGCAGTCTGAAAAATCTTCTCAGAACTCGATCAACTGCAACGTAAGATTTTTATAGCTTTAACTTCGTTTCATCATTAAGCTATTGAAATAATTCGTTAGAGTATATTTTCTTACATTAGTTGAATATGAAAAATCATGTTTTGGACAGTTTGTCAAAAAGAAATATATTGAGTGGAGCAGGAAAATAAATTATTTTGATTTGTGAATATGCCCTTTTTTCCTTATTTTTGCTTCATAAAATGCGGATTTATCCAAAACAAATCACTGGAAAGGAATAATTAGTTTATTCTTATTAAGTCCATTTCAGTGATCCGAGATGATAGCTATCTAATAATCTCGGATAACCGAAAATTCGATTAATAGAGACTAAATTTTAAATCAGGATTTTCTTTCTTTTAACAAGAATTCCAACATTTTTTATTTGAAATGATAAAAATAAATTCACGAATATAACCGCATTTTTACCGAAAGTACTGTCGAAGCAACTCGTTCTTGGAATTATAAGAAAATACATGTAGTACATTAGATAGTCTGTTAAAGTACCCATCTCTAAATGAAAAAGATCAATCATGTATTCGCAATCAAGAGAATCAAAGTCAATCAAGAGGTTTCATGAATTTACTGAGTATATTAGTAAATTTGTTAAAGCATTCATCTCTAATGAAAAAGTTCAAAAGATATGTAATGTATTCGCGAGAAAAAGAATCTAAGTCAATCAAGAGGTTTCATGAATTCACTGAGTACAATAGAAAGCTTGTTAAGTATCCATCTTTAAGAAAAAATATCAATCATTTTTTCGCGATCAAGAGAATCAAGAATCAATCAAGAGGTTTTACGAATTTATTATCTATTTCTATCGCTATTTGCTATCAAATTATCGCTAGTTCTTTTGTTTTTTCTTGATGATTTTTTCAGAGAGTTTTCAAAAAAAATATCCTCCATACACATGCACACTCAATAATACGAAACGTTCAAACACAATTACAAAGCCATTTTTTCATGAAACTCTATGGCATATCCTCATACTACTATTGCAATCTTTAAGAATGGCACAACGTTTTTATTTTTTCAATATAAATAACTGTTTGCATTATAAAAGATCCCATCGCGATAATGGCCTTTTTCAATCTTTCGCATCGTTGAAATCGGTTTCAACAATAACCCTGCCAAAGTTTCTGAAAAATTCATTGACTTTAAGGATAATTTAAAATATAGTTTAAGTTTCTCTTATGTTCCACTTGTAGTTAATGCCCTCCATGTTATTCTTATTTTAATACCGTGAACATTTTAATGCATTTGTTGATTATTAATTATATTAGTTGAAGTCAAATTATTATTTTTATAAATTGAAAATTTTTATTAACATTGACATTTATATGAAAATTTAGTTATTTTATTTTTACGAATCTATTAATCTTGCAGGGGAAATGAAAGTGACTCTGCTGAGACAATTGAACTGAAACCCCTGACCACAAGCGAAACAGAAAATTTAAATTTGAGATCAGACGGTACGACCGCCAGACGGAGAAATGTGTCATTTAAGACTTTTATTCAGTGAGTATTTTCATTTTAATTACTTTCTATATTAATTGTGAGCGAATAGTTCTTTAAATAATTTAAAAGCTAAATTTGTGCCATAAAAGTACTTGAAAAATTGATACAAATAATGGAGCAGCATTACCGATAAATATGGAATGCTTTAATGTGTTTTAAAAGATATATTCAACATAAAATACTCTACTAGTTGGTAACTTTACTTCCACGTATTTAAATTATTTCAAATAATAATTAATTTCTATCTAATTCATGTATATAAAATAATATGATCTATTCCTATAAAGTAATTATACGAGGTTTGTTCAAAAAGTATCCTATTGTAATTTTTTGGGAATGAGCAAATGATATTATCTTCAAATACCTAATGCACATGCTTGAATTCATGCTTTTCTCGTGTGAGTAGCAGATATCTCTCTCTGGTACATAGTTGATAATTTAGGGATTATAAATGGATGCTATCATATTTTCGTTTTTTTATAAAAACAAATGAAAAACAATTCTGATGCGTTAAATTTTGTGTAAAGCTTGGCGGTAATAGAAAAGATGCGCAAAATTCAATAGGCCTTCAGATACAAAATAATGGGTACCACATAGATAAAGAACTGTCAAAACCGCATCAAAAATGGACAAAAATCAGTAGAGAGTGAGGCATTTTCTGGGAGACCAATTGAATACTCAAATGATACAGAATAGCTGTATAACAATCAGATTAGAGGCAAAGTGACACAAATTTCATCGGTTCATTCCATTTTGATACTGGATTTCAACAGAATCTTGTCGAATTTAATTTTAAATTAGCAGTGATCCAGCAGAAAATGATACAGGGGTTCTTGTCCAAAAGCAGTGTTGCTCTTCATCATAATCTCTACTTTCCAGATCTGGCCCAATTAGACTTCTGAATTTTATCCTAACTGAAAATATAGCTGAAAAGAACGAGATTTTAAACAAATGATGACATCGCGGGGAGCTTCGGGGCCGAATGATTCCAGGTTCGGAACTCGATTCTACCAAAGTCGTATAAGTGGGTCTGGGGTACGTTAAATCCGTTGAGGCCAAACGTCCTCCCTTGGTGTTGTGCAGGTTATTGCAGAGTCAGAGAGCTGACTCAGGTGACGTCCTCATCACATAACTGCGGTTCAAAATTGCGAAGCCCATTTTGAAATAGCTGTAGTATTGCTGAAAAATAGGATGTAAATGCAGCCAACCAAATCGATATTGGCAGAAATTTTTGAGAAAGTTAATAGCAAGATGGACATTTTAAAGCAAATTAGAGTAACTCTGCTGTACATCAATACACGTCAATATCAAATATTTTTGAACCCACCTCATACTTTAAGAATTCTGATTAATTCTGTAATCGACCAATTGCATCAATTCTTTGAGACTTGGGTCATTTCACAGTAATCCTTGTAAAGTAATTAAAGAAATGATTCCAGTTTTACTGCATTTTTAAAAATGCTATTTCTTCTAAATATACATATGTTTTACTTATATATTTTCTAATTTTACAGGAAAATACAGTTCAAGCGAGAAGACTCCTCAACAAGCGTAAAAAGTAAGTTGTGATCTTACAGAATAATGGGGGTAAATTAAATAAATAAAACAATTGGGTAAAAGAAATTAAAATATTTCCTTTTATTTACAATCAATTAATCTTTCACTTCAAATAACTTAATTAACCTTAATCCTCAATGTTTCGATCTTCTTTTCCTTATTTTCCTTTTATTTTTAAATAAAATAATAGATTCAAATGCTGTTGCAGTAAAATAACAAACATAATACATATCATCACGTTATTTTTTCCCTTGCAATCTGCAAAGGTTTCGAAATTAAATCGACTCAGCAAATTTGATATTTATCATCTTAGCATGAGTTTATTAAAGTATTTGAAAAATGCTATTAATAACAAAGTTCTAATTTAATAAAGACTATATTAATAATAATAAAGATTTAATAATAATAAAGAATTTTGGTTCCGAACCCTAATTAACTCACACTCGAGGGATGGTAATATTTGAATAAAGAGAAAACAGATTTTTAAGAACATTTTTAGTACTCAAATTTATTTTATCAACAAAAATGTTGAGAATTTTTAAAAGCATTTTTGCCTTGTTGAATTAAAAAGTAGAAAATAATTTTTATCTAAGAATGACGCCCAAACAGGAATATTCAAAATATATCTCAATTTAAATGCATTAATACTAAACTTTTAATTTGTGATGAATGCTTGTGAATTTTCTTCCTTGTAATACTCATTGTGGCTTAATTTTTCATATAGTACTATCTTCAACGCCTCATGCTTTTATATTTGTGATTAAAAAGTTGCTTTCTGCGCTTTAATACACTAAAAAATCGAGTTATTGTAGCGTTTTAATTTTTATTATTTTCTTCTTCTGATATTTATTATAAATATTATAGAAACGAGTAGTTAGTTTTTCTCAATTCATTACAATCAATCGCTTTTCGCATGGAATAAATATTTGATTGTAATTAACTGGTTAATTATTACTGATTTTTGAAAGTATTAAAATGTTACAAAATTTCAAAGTTCCAATGCATTAAAAAGTGAATGAAAAAGGAATTCCGCAATTCCACCTTTTAAACAGGAAATTAAACAAAAGTGAATAAATTCTAGAATGCAAACTAAAAATAAATTATATTATATATAAAAATAATATGCCCTTGAGATGCTGAATTCAAAACATTAGTTCAACATCTTTTATTCCATTTTATTCTATTTTATTCAATTTAAACTTAAAATTATTGATTATTTCTATAATTTTTATAACTGATTTTCTTTTATAATTCTATTTATAATTGATTATTTTGGATAATTTCATTGTGATTTAGATGTAGCAGCATTAGCACCCTCTTAATGCAATGTATCTATTCTTAAATCACGTTTTTGCTCGAAAATTTTTCTTAATAAGTTAGTTTCATTAAAAAATTGCTTTTAACTTTATGATTTGTATTTTTTTAAATTCTTGTATATAATTCTACCTTTTATTTTAAAATTCCAGCTTTCAGCGAGAAGCTAAGCAGCTTCCGCAAAACAGAGAAAAGCTACGTTGAATCCTCATCAGTCTCAACAGATGATAGCGCAGACTCATCCACTCCACTTAATAAAAGTTTACCCTTGCTTCAAAGAGTTCGACTTTTAGGAGCTCAAGAGAAAAAATCTGAAATGATGGGATCAACAAGTGTCCAGGATGAGACCAAAACAGGTGAGCTTGTGCTGGTGTTAGATAATATAATTTTAAATGATCGTTAGAAAGATTTTAACTAAATTTTTTAAAACGTTATCATAGAAGCCACATTTTTAAAAATTTTGATCTTCCTCCTGAATTTTCAAAGAATTGTAAGAGAAGTAATGACATTCAAAACCATCGTATATTATAAGAATTTTTCTAAAGCAGTAATAATTGCTATTAATTGAACGGTCTACTTCTGAAGATATGCGTATGCACCATCCTGCACATAGCAGTTACTTAAAACAAAGAATTAATGCAACTTTCCCTCTCTCCAGAGAACATAGTTCTTTTCCATCATACTTCAAGTAGTTCAACTCAAGTTCCACAAACATACGAAGATGTAGTGGTATTGAGGAATGTTTATACTATGGCATCATCTGCCCGCTGCTACAAAATTTCATAAAATATTGAAATTACTTAGTGAAAGGGAGTCTTATTAACAATTTCTTCAGGATCCACTTTCCCCTGACATCCAACGTCCAATTGGTCCTGACGTTCTCATGTGAGCATTAAAAACTCCTTTGAAGGAATTCAACATATGATCTCACTTTCTCTAACTCAATCGTTACCCTCACCAAAATTAATTACCAAAAAAAGCTACTTGATTGCTTCACTGAAGATTCAGTGATACTTCTCTGGATCTATTTACCCAAAACTGTTAATTTATATAAAAGTTATTCACACACACACACACACACACACACACACACACACACACACACACACATATATATATATATATATATATATATATATATATATATATATATATATATATATATATATATATATATATATACCTGATAACCGGTATTATCATACAATTTTTCCGAACTAAGCAAATTAATGGCAAAAAATTTGAAATCTGGAAAATTTTGCAGTTTCTATATCTCCATATGGTTTTTCTAAAAATTAACAAACTACATACTACAGTAAGTCTGGATGTACTGAGAAATAAATTATCTAGCTGCTCTAATAATTGGATTACCCATTCTTCAATCAGAGTTATCCAAAATTTTGGAATATATCTTGAGGTAGGGGATGGCTGACATGTCGTAGTCCCCTGCATGAGCACTCATATACAAGCTCAAATTGGTCCAAATCTAGGAAGGAAGACTGCTATACCAAACAAATGATAATCTCTTCTTTAACACGTTCGTCTACGATCGTCCTTTCGTGATTATTGGCATTGTTATCAGTGAAGAAAAAATGCCCTTTCCTGATAATGAATATGTTGTTGTAAAATGGAACTCGATAAATTTGGCTTATCATGGTTCTCCATTGAGCATGGAGATCCATTCACAAATCTTAGATAACCTTGTTCGAAATCATCAGTCCGTTGACAGCATGTTGGTAGGGTTCATTGCTGTTTTTTGGTTACAATTACTGTGATTTGATACTCATCATTTTTAAGTATAATGCGAATCAGATTGGCATCGTTGATTATTCAAAAAATAGCACACATACTCTGCTGCTTTGATACTTAGAAGCATCTAGCACTTTTCCATCTACTAGGAACTGCTTCTATAATTTAAAATTAACATTCTACGCGTACCTATTCCTAAGATATTTCTTTTTGGTCCTCCCACATTATTATCAATCAGTTATTCTGCTATCAAGAAAATCGCTCATCTGATCTTCTGAGTTATACCTACTTGTCTATGCTAATATCAGGCTTACTCGCGGATATTAAGCCATTTATCTACCAAACCTACATCGCATTAATGACTTCTTTTATATACTTTACCACTTTATCTGTTCCTTAAGCACTTCCCATATCTTTTAGCAGAATCTATGAAGTTATTGTTTCTTGAAGATCGAGCATGCTATTCTAGAAGACATGTGAAATTCTATTTCATCAAAAGATTTTACTTTAATTTCGAATTATATTTAAGAAAAAATACCGGATTTTGAAAGTTTTAAAGAAAAGTGACAATTACAGTTATAAAAATCAAACTTTCGACATATTTGAGGGGTGTCGGTCCCAGTATTATTCTCAACAATTGTCTTCCGTTCGAAATTATAAATTTGTCCCAAATTATATGTCACTTTCAAACTGGGATGGTAATATAATCAACAAACCTTTAGTATGTTTATTCAAATTTTTTCTGTTCATTTTATATATAGCATCACTAGTTGAAATTTCATTACTGAATTTTTGATTAGAAAATTGAATAACATAATTGAATTTTTTTAATTTCATAAATAAATTTCACTTTTTTTCCTATCGTAATTTTCCACTTCTATTTATTCAAAGAAATTCTAAAATTTGTTTATACTTGTCCTTATTTAGAAAATATTCATAAAAAAGAAGATATTGGAAGAAAAAGATCGTCTTCACCTAAAAAAGAACATGAGCTTACAGTAAAACAAGAGCAACAGGTGAGTAAAAACACTGAACGCTAATTTTTTTGTATCGCAATACAAGAAATAATTTGGGAAGGTAACTAATTTGCATGCCCTTGTCATCTATATGCTTTAAAGAAAAAGATTTATAAAATACTCTTTTATTTAAATCAATCCATTAATTCTTAAAATAATTACTTATGTGTAAAGAAATTTTAGTGCAAGATAACAGTTTTTATAAATACTGAGCATTTGTCCCAAATCTTAAACCAGCTAATGTAATTTTGAAAAGTTATGAAAATATGTTTATGTGTAAACCTTTGCAAGTTCTGTTACAAATAAATACAATGTTAATGGGATGATGGCTTCTTTCCTGAAATTTTTAAAAATAAAATGCAATATAATATTTTCATTATGAAGAAAACTGAACAACACTTAATTCCCAAGTCAACAGGTAAAGATAAAAAAATTAGGAAATATACGTAAGAAAAAAGATTCTATTTGCACAGAACAGATTAAAAGATAATTGTTGTTGTTGTTGTTGTTGTTTTTTTTTTTTTTTTTTTTTTGCTTTAATATTATTTGTTTTGTCTCGAACTATGCCAAATCTTGATTTGAAACTAGTATATTACTGAATTTTAACTTTGACATATTGAGACATTTTATGTTTTTTTTGTCTCAATTTTAACCAAACTCTTATTGATGCTAATCCTTAACATTTGCAGCCATCATCTCCCAAATCTAAAAGCAATCCTTTCTCAATGCTAACATCGGTCATTCCCAAGGGATCGACATCTCCCAAATCGCCCAAGAAATCTCCCAAAAAGGAAGGATCGCCTGATGGAAAGAAATCTCCCGTGGCCCTTAAAAGCAGATTACCGGAAACTTCCTCCGAATTGCCACTTTTGAAGAAGGTGCTACTTCGAAAAGTGATGGACGAAAAGAAGGCTGAAGATTCTCAAGCAGAAAACCAAGTAATGGGCTGATACTTAATCCTGATATTCACTGTGTGCAAGAAACTGCACATTAAAATTTCATTTTGCGGGAAGTGAAGGAAAAGATAATTTTTATACAATAAATTTTGTTGGTGCAGTGTAAAAAGTGAAAATTACTATAATGAATTTAAAATTTTTCCACAAGATCTGTTGAATTAATTATAAATCAGTGATTTATAATCATGGCAAATTGTTTTATAGCATGCAAATGATTCAAATAAAATGAGAAGAGGTATTAGTAATTGCTAAGCAATAAATTCAATGTATAGCATTACAAAATGCTTGTTAATTAGAGATTCTTTTCCTTGTCTTTAAATTTTAATTTATATAGTCCAATGTCTTCCAGTTATTTCTTATTGGATGCAAAGGTTTCTAGAACGGAAATAAGATGAATTAATTTTAGAAAGGTATTTAAAAATATGAAGGCATACTTTTATAAACAGATAAAAATCAAATATATTAAAATTTCTCCAAAAAAAACTCTGCAAATTACGATTTCCAAAACAGTTTTAGCAACTCAAATAATAGAAGAGAAGATCTAAGAATTAATAAAATATAACGGAATCATTTTTGTCTATTGCAAAAGGAGTTCCAGATTTCCGAATTCTTGATTAAGTCAGCATATATTAAAAGACTGATATACCTTCCCTTGGTAAGAATTAGCCAATAACGAATTGATTTCAGTATCTGGATAATACTTTGAAAACAACTGAAGTTTTGTAAACTTCATTAAAAAAGTATTGTAAATCACCTTCGATTACAATGCTTTTTACAATACTTTCCCGGAGGTTCAATTAATTCCAAATGTAACTAGATATAGACAAGTATTGCCAAGTGTTTCAATAAATCTCTATCCACTTTTTTCTATAAAACAGTATATTACCATATTAAAATTTGTCTTTGACTGTGAAAATATGTCCAACGGCTTTTGAACTTAAGAGGTCAATCTGGACTTAATCTCAACGATACTTACAGAGGTCATGGGCTGGAAATAGTTGCGAATTTAAGGATAATGTTTTGCAAATTTTTTTACACTAAATGTGCACTAAATATTTCAGTTCTTCTCTAAACATGTAATTACATTGAGGTTAGTTTATTTCTTTTAATAATCATATTGAGAGTGATGTCAAACCTCTCCTAAATTTTGATTATTCTGGTAATGGGAATCTTAAATAATGCTGCTATAAAAATCTCGTAGAACCAGAAAAACGGTTAACATTGAAAATGTTGAAATTATTTACAACGCCTTCGATAATCACTACATTTTCGGTCCTTTAAATACAAAATAATTAAAAAACAAACTTAAACAATTTATATACAGGTACAGCTGATAATAAATTAATTGTTTATTAAAAAAATGCTAATTAATACAAAAGTAACTAAAACATTTAAAACTAAATTAATATCCCAAATATTAAACCCAAAGTTTCCAAAGCATTAAGTTAGAGGGCAACATTTTAAATTAAAATCTGGTTATAAAATGGGCTAATTTAATTCACAGTCATTTCTTTTTACATTAAAACATTTCGTGTTATTTAATTCTTGATATCGAGTCATTGCACAATACATTTATAACAAATATGAGATGCTTTAAGAATTTACAATATTTTTTTACAAAATTATTGATATATGTAGACAATAATTTTTCAATTATTTAATCTTATCTCGTAATAAATTTAATATCAATTCTTACTCTATATTCAAAATCATTTTCTGTTCATAAAAACTCAGCAGGGAGCTTCTTCCAATCAGCAATTTCTTTCAAATGAAGATATTAAGAACGATAATGCCGATGTTTCTCAGGAAACTGTTTCGAATCGAGTTTATCTGGAACAATTCTCCCGAACTCTTGGCTTCAAAATGAGTGAAGATGTTGTGCCTCCAACTAAAACACAACCCAGGCAACGTCTCAATGCTTCTTCACTAACACCCTCTCCTTCGAGCGAAAATGTCATCTCTTCAAGTTCCGAACAAAACCAAGAAGAGCAAGAAAAAGAAGAGAAAAAAGCAGCTGTAAGTATTCTAGTATTTTGTATTACTTCCGGTTATTAAATGGATTTGTATTTCTATTAGTTACATAGTTTTAAACTTATATTCATTCAATTAAAGTTAAAAATGAGTGATAACTAAATCTCATGAAAAAGTTTTGCTAACTTTTTTTCTGAAAAACTAATGAACTTAATCATTTTAATTTTCCTTTTTTATTCCAAAAATATGGCATCTTATATGATATTAGTTATAAACACTTCCAGTTCATTACTTTTCTTAAGGTCTAAATTTAAAATGTATCATCATATTGTACAACACTTTTAATCAGCAAAAAGACCTAAAGAGAATTCATTTGTTGATAGAAAAAATTTATAAAGCTTTTAAAAATTACCTTAGATTTTTTTTCTTTCCATATTAGAAAATACATATTTCATATTCATATTTTTCATCAAAGTATGAAAAAAATTGTAATTAATTCATCAAATAAGAAAATATGAAAAATTTTGTATTTAATTCATTGAATAAGAAAAATGTGAAAATTTTTTGTATTTATTCATCAAATAAGAAAAATATAAAATTCATATTTTTTCAAAAATATGAATGTTCAGAAAAATGTCATAAAAGGGCGAATAGGAAACTGAAAAATTGTTTACATTTTAATCATACTAATATTATATTTTATTTTTTAATCATGCTTAGAAACTTCCTTACATATATTCATTGTGGCTTAATTTTAGTATAATATTATTTTCAGCACATCATATTTTTATATTTTTATTTTCATCTCTATATTTTTAATTTTAAAAAATATTTCTACTTTATTATATATCAATAAATTGTCTTTTAAAAACATTTTTATTCTTTTCTGTTTTTAGTTTTAAATGCATTTCAGAATTAAAACTTAAAATAATTTTTAATTCTGAAATGCATTTAATTTGATTTTTATTATTTTTTTTCTTAAATCTATTATTACATGGCTCCCCTCATTTGAAATTAAATTTTAATTAAAATCAAGCATTTAATTGAATGGGTTGCAGTTACAGTGCTGTTAGACTCATTAGCTTTATTTTTTAGAAATGAATGTGTCGCAAATAGTTCTATATTATTCATGAACAAAAATATTGTATTATAATTGTTTTAGGGGTCTTATGAATCTAGATATAAAATAGAGATTAATAACTATGTTTATAGTTTTTAACTGACTATTATAAAGTTATTTACACCGCTGATCACTGCCACTTTAAATCGTCGAATAAATAACGAAGTTCTAAATATATTAAAATATTGTAGCAACAGTGGAGACACATTATAAAATTTTAGAAATCTAGAAGTACATCAAGAACTTAATGAAATATAGATTACATAATTATCTTAATTTAACAATGAAAGAATCTTAGTTTAAATAAAAGTGTGAAATTTTTTTTTAGAAATATGTCTGAAAATTATATTAGTAACAAGCATAAAGGAAAATTAAAATCGATTAATCAAACTTTTAATGTCAATAAGCATTCTTATAATTTGGATATTTGAATTAATATTATTATGTATAAACTTTAATTAGTTTTTTTCATTAATTTACAGGATAATAATATCAAAGATGTATTTGCCCATCAACCAAAAAAAATGTTCTTATTCAAACAAAGAAATAACAAATTCAAAATTAATACCAATCCCTCATTTTGTGCCAGGCAAGTTGGGTAACTATTCCTATAAATAACTTTCACATAATACTTTAAAATATATGAAACACAAAACAATCGGTTTAAACATGTATATAAATATACAAATAATATTCATTTAATTAGAAAAAATTGCGAATTAAAAATAAATAGGAAATATTTAGACACATTAAAATCAACAATTAATTTTAAAAATTTCGTAATCATGTATTGTTTTATTATAAACCCAAAACAATTATCATGACTTTTAATAGTTCTAATGCTCTAAGATAACTACTTTCTATAATATTTCTTAACAAATTTAAACGTCATTTATTCCAAAAAAAAACCAAACGAAATTACATAATTGGCATTTACTGAAAGTCATTAGTTAACAACTTTGATTTTACTGACAATTGTCTTTGATTCAATAATTCGAAATCGTGATATACTGAAAACAATAAAAACTGAATTAACGATGCGCCATGATTGAATGCAAACGATTTGTAAAATGTTCTGTCAGCAAATGCTTTGAATAGATTAGAAAAGCACTAACTGATTCCGTTTTGCAGAAATCAACCTCACCCCCGAAAGGGCGCTTGAGCCGCATGATGGCTGTTCGAGAGGACTCGGATGAAAACTCAGTCCTGGCAGAGGACCCCTTCGTCAAAAGCACTGAGTGTCAAACCGAGGTAATTAGTTTTCGTCGATGGGAATTCGAATTGACACTGAAAACTCTCTCTCTCTCTCTCTCTCTCTTCTCTCTCTGGGCTCATAAATTTTAAAGCTGTGATAAAATTTACTGATTTCGATCGACGATCAAAAGATGCAGATGCAAATGGAAGCTAAAATAAATGTTATTTTTGCCTTTTTGACGGGAATACATTTGACTGATAATGGTTATACAATGTTATTTACATAGCTCAATTGAATAATTTGTTATATTTTTTCTATCGTACATCTATTTCGCTTAAAGTGATACTACTGTGCTTATACAATAGACATTGTTTCATATTGCCCGGACAGAAATAGTTTGACTAATAATTGTTATACAATGTTATTCACAAAACTCGATTCAATAATTTGTTATTCTATCGTACATCTATTTTGCTTAAAGTGATAATACTGTGCTTATACAATAGACATTGTTTCATATTACCCGCACAGAAACAGTTTGACTAATAATTGTTATACAATGTTATTCACGAAACGCGATTCAATAATTTGTTATTCTATCGTACATCTATTTTGCTTAAAGTGATACTACAGTGCTTATACAATAGACATTGTTTCATATTACCCGCACAGAAATAGTTTGACTAATAATTGTTATACAATGTTATTCTCAAAACTCGATTCAATAATTAGTTATATTTTTTCTATTGTACATCTATTTTGTTTAAGATGATAATACAATATGAATACAACGGGCATTGTTTCCCATTGTATGGACAGAAATAGTTTGAATGATAATTGCTATATAATGTTATTCGCAAAACACAATTTAATAATTGGTTATATTTTTTCTATCGTGCATCTATTTTGTTTAAATTAATACTACTGTACTTATACAATGGACAATGTTTCCTATTTGCCCGGATAGAAATAGTTTGACTGATAAATGTTTTACAATTTATTCACAAAATTCGATTCAATAATTAGTTATATTTTTTTCTATTGTACATCTATTTTGTTTAAGATGATAATGCAATATGAATACAACGGACATTGTTTCACATTGTATGGACAGAAATAGTTTGAATGATAATTGTTATATACACAATTGCAAAACACAATTTAATAATTGGTTATATTTTTCTATTGTACATATAATTGTTTAAAATGATAATATAATGAACATAAATATGATATTATTAATAACTAGCCGCCAATGCTAACCCCCTAGTTTGAAAATATTAATAGTAGATAAAATATTCGATTTAATATTTTCTAATCATGGTCTTAATAGCTTCTTCAAAATATTTAAAGTTACAAGTTTTTATGGTCATATATAACTTATATAACTTATCATAGTTATATAAGAACCCTAACATCTTTGTGTTTAATGTACTATGTATTTCTCTAATTTTCCTTCATCTCCCCTGAAATTTGAACTTCTAATTTGAAACAGAAGTGATTAAACTTCAATTAATACAAAAACTTTTTGCTAGAAGCAAGCATACTATTTCAAAAATCGGAGTACAGAAAATAGAATTGTTCAGTATGGAAGTCTTATGTGCACTACGGAATATTTTTTTATATAATTTGAGCAATATCTTAAAGAATTATTAAATAAAATATCTCTGATTCAATATAAAATATGATTGTGAATTTTATTTTCAAAAGGAATTAAATGACGTAAATAATTTTATTTTATATCATTTCAGACAATAAGTGTATTTCTGAAAAAAAAATTTCAGTCCAAATTTTATATATTTCTTCGGTCCTATTAATAATATTCAGTAAAATTTTCGTAAAACTCTAACTTTTAAATCAAAACCGTTTCTATTTTCTTCGCCCAATATTTGATCTATTCATGAGGTTTTGAATATCACTATTTTAGGACAATCAATAACTTCATCATTTTAGATTAATCAGCTGTGGGGCAATCCCGGATGGTGATCGGCACATTTTCTTTGACAAGGTCAATGGTGTGGTTTAAAATCGCGCGTTTTTGTACGACACCAATATTCAAACTTTCATAACTTGGTCAATTTTAATCTCAAAAGAGTGGAATTTTTTTATATGAAACGATACTGTCTCAAGATTATTTAATTAAATATAACTCATAACTAAGGGCATGTATAAAAGTTTAAAATTTGCAATTATCAGAATATTTATTGATTCAAACTTCATAAAATATAATTATTTACTATATTTAAATAACTTTTCCTATTAGATATATATATATATCTATTAATATCAATATATATCAATCAGAGCGGATATCTTGTATATATAAACTATATTTTCCCTAAACAATACAAAAAGCATTGAATAATTAATATAGATATTTTAAAAGGTCACAGAAAACGTTTTCTTACAATTATTTTTCCAGAAAGTATAATATATAATATTTATTTCATTTCATACAGATGTCTTCTAAATGTTACACTTTTCTAGATTTTAGTTTGCAGTGAGATTTAATGTAATCTTTTGTCGGGATGATGACAAAAAGTTGATAAAAACTTTTTTTTCATGCATGCATAATGTTTTCTTATAGGTTAAATTTTTTTTTATTTTGTGAAATATATTTTTGGACAATATATTTCATATATATTGCTCAATATGCTTAAATAAATTTGTAGATTAATTTTAAATTTAAGACATTTAATAGAAAGAATTTATAGCACTAACAAGATTTTATCTTGAATTTTAAATTGCTATGAAAATGCTATATTGCTATTTTGTTCTTTAATATTTTCTGAAGTTATAGCAGAAAAAAAAAACTCCAAAATTTTGCTTAATTTTTAATTAATTATAATTATAATTAATTTTTTCTAAAAAAAACCGCTCCAAGCTGCACATACCCATGCTCTAAAGTATGTATGAGTAAAGTTTGGCAGCTTCAGCTCAAACGATTTGGCCTGCAGATCGCCAGTAGGCATACATACATTCATCTTTATTATATGAAGATATAAATTTAGGAATACAGGAATGTACTAAATAGCGGAGCTTTCAAGATTATAAAAGAACTGTTTTCTTATTTTATTATAAAATGAATAAATCTGGGAAATCTATTTCTTTTTAGGAAAAATGTATAAAATTTCTATGCATGTTGTAGAAGTTTTAGTACATAAGTAATTTTTTTTAAAAAGAACATTTTTATTTAACCTTTTAATTTTAAAGGTTAACAATAATTAAAGAATAGACATTTTAGTTATTAAAATCCTTTTTTAAAACTAATTTAATTATAAGTATAATTTTTTAAGATTCCTTATTAGCAAGATAAATATTTTTCACATCAGATGTCCATTTTTAATTCCAAAATATATCAACATTGCAATTTCTGTGGCAACAGTTCATTTGGTATCACATCGTATAATATCGTATAAATTTAAACATTCAGTTTCATTTTTTTTTATTTAGTAACTGGACCTTCCTGCTACTACTATATAAAATGCCATAAAAAGGAGCGAATAAGAATTCTTGTTTTCTCTCATATGGGGTATCACACTATCTTATAGAAGTAATTCAAACCAAAACAATATATCTATTTATATCAATCAATGTTGGTCAAAAGTGAGTATCATATGATTGATCATCGTGTTGCCTCCAAAATTAGACCAACTGACAAGTGGAGGGCATTTCATTTATCATCTTAAAATGGAGTTCGGGATGAGATTTAATATAGTTATAGCATACCTTAAGATGCTCATTCATTAAAATATTAAAGCGCAATAGCCAACCAATCTCGAGCAAATTGCCCTCAAACTTTCAGTAAAGCTCACATACAAATAATACGTCACCGGCGCTAACTATATTAGTGTTTAATCTATGCTGTTAGTATTGTCTGTTAGTATTTTTATAGAAAATTCAAATTGGCCACAATTTTAGATAATGTAAAGACTGCATTAAAAAATACTTTTGTTTGATGTTTCAGATAATCGGATCTGCTTTGGAGCACATAAATATACCAGCAACAAGCACAAACGAATCAGAATCAGACCAGGCATTAAGAAGCTACTTGACCAAAATGGTCACCGAGCTGCAAACTGTGATAAAGGCATACTCGGTAAGAAATCTAACATAGAATTTTTATATGTCGCAAATCTAGGATAATGTCGAATTTCTGTCTCGTGATTATCTGACTTTATAAAAAAAAAAAAATATTAATTCTTCATAATGAAATGAGGACTGTTTTATTTTTTGTCAAGATACCACTGACGTTCATTTTAAAAATGTATGTATCCATGCTGCATACTGTATGTGAATGTGTGCTTCCTGTATTTAAGTTAGACATTATAAAATACTGTCGTAAAACATATAAAATCTTTTATTCTTGGGGGGGGGGGTATTTTTGTTGTTTTTAAACAAACTTTTAAGATGTTTTAAACAATATGTGACAAACATTTATGGAAAAATCTGTACTATCATAATATATGAATAAGTATAAAAAAAAGGAGTTTTTGAATGATGGAATAAGACGTGTACAGATTTTAAACTACAGCCTCTTCATGTTTTTTTTTTCTTGCTTTTTAGTTGTTGTTTTTTTGTTGGTGCTGTTGTTATTCCACTGGCTTTTCCGTTACATTAAGCCAGATAATTAGGAATCTACTATATAGAAAATTTATAGAAGCATCTGCTTAGAAAGTTCTAAGTAATTTAAATAAATTTTATAAAATCAAATTTCTAAACTCATGTATCTGAAATCTATCATTTTGTAAAATTTCTTTTACAAATATGCAAGTTTAAAAAGGATAATAATTTTTAGTTATTATTTAATAACTAAAAGGATTTTAAAAATATACAAGTTTTACATCAATAACTGTACATGTTTTAAAATCACAATAATTCCTACATCTCTTGAATTGCATTTGTATTCTAGTTTTTTATTAAAAATTATGATAGCAAATATATATTTCTCAAATTTAAATGAAACCATATTTTTAGAAAATAATTTATGCCTTTTATGATTTCAGCTGGAACAGCAACAAGATTTGCTGAAAGAAAATGAAATTTTAAAGCAAAACCAAAGCAACAAAAATAATTTCATTAAAAAGCTGATGTCTAAAGCTGAGGTAAAGTTTATTTATATATTCTTCGAATTCTTTCTGTAGCAAAGTTGATAGAAAATATCCAACTCTTATCGATAACACAATAAAAGTTATTATTTCTTCAAATATAAAAAGAAAAAGAAAAAACAGCAAAGAGTAATATAAAAAATTTTCTGAAAAGTTCGAGACCTACAAATAAATTTTATTTGTTATAAAGTTAAAATTATTTGAAAATCATTAGTATCATTAACTTTATTAATCGTGGTTTTTCATAAGTTATTTTTCCTTTTTCTTCAGCACTGATATAGTTTCAAAACTTTTAGTGAAAATTAAGAACAGTAGAAGAATGATATGACTATTATATATAAATAATAATTCGAATATTTCAATTGTATTTTGAATATTTTATGCTCGATATACGAAAAAAAAAGTATCACGTAATTAGTTATATAAACAAAACAAACAAAAACTGCTGGTTCTTGTTTTATTTATTTAATTTATTTATTTATAGCTTCTTTAAATATGTTAAAATATATAAAAATATCAATCTCTGAAACTTGCAAATCTATTAATACTTTTCAACTAGTAATAATATTTGAATCATTTTATAAATTAATAATATCGAAAGAATAAACTACTTTTTATTATTACAAATTAACGAGAAAAAAAATTTACTTGGCAAAAAATTTACTAGGCTTTCATTTTTGATAAAACTAAAATGATTATTTTTTATAACTTATAATTTTTTTAATGTAATGTACCATTTTCCTAAAATATAATTTTTTTAAGTTGTTGGAAATTAATAACTGATAGTATAAGTGAACGTTAAAGTTGTAATCCCTTAATTATTACATTTTTGCGAATCGCATGGCTGTATGCTGTTTAAAAATTTGAAATATATGATCATTTCTTATTTTCTTGATGAATAAAATAGACTCCTTTAAAACTGAATTTTCTATCATCAATCAAAATTGAATTCCATAAGATGAAAACATGGTTTTTTTTCTTGTTGGACGCATTACCATTTAAATTAGTTACTTAATTCTTACTTATAACTTTAAAAAGTAATTAAATTAATGAAAAGTAAATTGCAGTAATTTAACTAAAAGCAGATGAAATTTGAAAATGTTCTCCAAAATTTTCAATTGCACTAATTTTCTACAAATTTATAAATACTTTTCGAAAGACGTAAAATAAATGATAAATCAATTAAAAATAAAATTTGTGCATTTTCTTTCTGTATAGGAAACTCAGCCTTGGGAGTCTTTTGAAGAAGTGTCCAGCTTAGGAGCATCCTCTATCTCAGTCTCGGAAATTAAAGAAGACTTACACGGATCAAGAAAAGAAGTAAATTTCAATTATTCACTTTTTAAAAATATTTCGTCATTTTTTTTTTTGCCTATCTCTCTTTCTCTCTCTCTCTCTCTCTCTATCTATCTCTACTATTCAGAAGAAAAAAAATTAAAGATCCATCAGTTTCTACAACAGTATTCTCATATATTTATCTGAGATTCTAAGTTTTTCTCAGAATCTCATAGATTTAGATTAGATAGAGATTCTCGTAGATTTTTAATCTACAAAGAACATACATATAAAGATTACCTTTATGTAGAGATAGATATTTTTGTTTTACAATGATAAACAAATAAAATATCAAAAATTACTTACTCCTTTTTTTTCAGTCTGAACCTTTAGAAGACTATGAAATTCCACCAGATGGTGAAGAAAGAGATCTAGAAGACGAAGAAGTATTAGCTCTTAGGGATCGATTAAGATTCCAGCGGAAATCTTGGCCCACTCAAGTTAGCATTCGTAGAAAACTTGAACCCAAAAGCATGTCTCTCGACGATGAAACACAGGTTTAGTTATAGTTAATAATGTTTTCAATAATATAGAGAAGATTAAACATTAAAATAATTTACCTTTAACTATCATTCCTTTGTAATATATTCGTTTTGAAATAATGACTAGGTTCCTGCTTCATACAGAATATCTTAAAATATAATTATACATTATTTTTTTAAAAAAATTAACATACACTTGTTGTACATAAACAAT